>NC_056725.1:93529272-93769272 GCF_019279795.1 Protopterus annectens
GCTGGGCTCCTGCCAGGGGCAACTCATGCTATAGGACTGCAGGACTGCAGCCCCCATCTATAGAAAGCAGTCATGCACCTGTAGAAAGTAAAAAGAAAAATAAATCGTGAGTCCCCTCAAAGTAAATAGAAAAAAAATCGCGAGTCCTGGAACTCCACGCATGTGTGCTTGGAGTTCCTGGTACTCAGAACTCCAGACTGCTGTGTTAGGCAGTCCAGATAGGGATGAAAGAGATCTCTGCCCTGCCAGCCCAGAAGTCTGTGTGGTGATGACCTCACAGACCTGAAGGACACCGGACTTTATCACCCACAGGTTGAAGGCTCCAGCTTTCTCACATCTCATGGGGAAACCATTACAGCTTGTGTGGGTTGCTACAGAGGACGGACAGTTGATTGGGCTGCTGCAGAGGATGGATTCAGGCTGCTACGGAGGATGAGGACTTGGATCTGCTGCCATGGAGGAACAGATCTGCTGCTACAGAGGATGAAGACTTAGATATGCTGCCATGGAGGAAAGGATCTGCTGCTACAGAGGACGAGGACTTAGATCTGCTGCCATGGAGGAACGGATCTGCTGCTACAGAGGATGAGGACTTAGATCTGCTGCCATGGAGGAACAGATCTGCTGCTACAGAGGATGAGGACTTAGATCTGCTGTCATGGAGGAACGGATCTGCTGCTACAAAGGACGAGGACTTAGATCTGCTGCCATAGAGGAACAGGTCTGCTGCTACAGAGGATGAGGACTTAGATCTGCTGCCATGGAGGAACAGATCTGCTGCTACAAAGGATGAGTACTAAGATCTGCTGCCATGGAGGAACGTATCTGCTGCTACAGAGGATGAGGACTTAGATCTACTGCCAGAGGACAAGGACTTAGATCTGCTGCCATGGAGGTAGGGTGTTTAAGGACCGATCTGGCTGCTATGGAGGATGGAGTGTGTGTGTGTGTGTGTGTGTGTGTGTGTGTGTGTGTGTGTGTGTGTGTGTGTGTGTGTGTGTGTGTGTGTGTGTGTATTATTGTGTGTGTCTAAAATGCCCCAGTTGCTGCATACTGGTGGCTAGAGAGAACACATGGTGGTGGTGGGTAGAGAATACTCAAGCTTAAACCCTGTACCTTGGGTGCAGGTAGTAAGGGCCTGAATTCCCTACCCACCACCATTTGTAAAGGATTTGCAGGTTTTTGTATCATATTGTTCTGTTCCTCATAAAATCTGTGGTTTCTGTATGTGTGTGGTTCCTGAGAAAGTCAGTAGTGCAGTGGTGCACTGGTAGCATTGTTGCCTGACAGCGAAAGGTCTCTGGTTGATTTTTGGCTGGGGTGCTTTCTGTGTGGAGTCTGCATGTCTTCCCATCTTACAAAGGCACGTGTCTGGAGTGTTTCTCCCTGCTCTGCTGAAAATTGGCTTTTGTTCCAAGTCAGACTTTCCTGGTTAGAAAATGTTATATAAAAATAACAGGCATTTGAATTTCAGACTTCATATTCTTCAGAAAGTACATTACCTTTTATTATAGCAATTTTCTAAGTTTATATCATGGATATTTGAAATTTGTCCTTGTTTTTGGGACTGTATTCTCCCATTATTGGCTTTGTCCAGGTTTTTTGTGCTAAGGTTGAGAGCTATGGTAAAAACTGAATTCACTCAATATGTTTGGGGGGCTGTATTCCCACATTACTGGCTTTGTCCATGTGTTTTTTGCTAAGAGGTTGAGAGGTATGGTGAGAACTGAATTCACTGAACATGTTCGGGGGCTTTATTCCTCCATTATTGGCTTTGTTCAGGTGTTTTGTGCTAAGAGGTTGACAGCTATGGTGAGAACTGAATTCACTAAATGGTAGTCAATTAAGTTTCAGTCTTCCTCTCTTTCACAAAACAGCTGATTTGGCATAATGGTATGTTGCACTGAATGTTTTGCACAGGGTTCCCCTGGGTTCAAGACTTGGCAGTGAAATGTATGGTGGTAACACAGCATTTTATTGTAGCAACTTTCCAACGTTATACAAGCAATGTTTAAAATGTGTTCCTGATTTTTGGGCTTTTGTCCCTCCCCCCCAATAAATTTTGGCTTTTTCCAGATTTCTTGTGCTGCAAAGTTCAGAGATACAGCAGAGTGTCGGGTAGATTTTACAAGGACCTGAGAGCTGCAGGGGAACAAAGGTTTAGTACTGCTTATGGTGAGTCTACTTGCATTAATAGCACAACAGGTAATGTACTTGCTTTTGATGCAGAAGGCTGTGCGTTCTACTCCCACAGTAGGTAGATGCATTGCTGATACTATACTGTGTTGTAAATGAGGTGGATGCTGCAGTCTTTTTTTGGCAAAGATACCTAGTAACTATGAACCTGTTATCAGTTTGCCAACCATTCCCTACTGCAATTACTAGCTTATCATTTTTTTAATGCAACATGGGCAATTTATTCCTCAAGGGCAACAACCACTTTATTTGTAGATGAAACAATGACATATAAAGTTGTTTGCTAGCAGCAAACTCTTCATTCATTACAAATTTCTTTAATGTGGAGTTATTTAGATGACTTTTACTTCTTCAGAGATTGTGCATATTTACTGATACTAGCGGACTGTAGAAGTTTGAGTAGACTTTTATGATGGAAATGTAAGTTTGAGTAGACTTTTATGATGCAAATGTTCTGAATTGGGCAGTTTTGTCATTATTGGTGCATGCATTTTGTTTCATTGTTTACTGGAAAAATGTTCAAAACAATAAATTTTAAATGCTCTCTAACAACTCCACTGTATTGTACAAGGAATATAATTTAATACAATCAGGAAGGTGAATCAAAGAGCATGTGTATGTTTCGTGTTCAAGGGGCCTATGATTTGAAAACAGCCCAAAGTTAATCT
The DNA here is from genome assembly GCF_019279795.1 of Protopterus annectens. Classification (NCBI taxonomy): domain Eukaryota; kingdom Metazoa; phylum Chordata; order Ceratodontiformes; family Protopteridae; genus Protopterus; species Protopterus annectens. Next base: position 93,532,137 of record NC_056725.1, read on the forward strand.
TTATCTGCCACTGGCAAAATGTATTTTCTTTGAATGTGGGTTTCAATGCTGTTTCAATGAATGTGAGTTTCAAGGGCAGAGAAGTTTTAATGCTAAGTCTATTTTCATTGTGAGACTGCATTGCTTTGTTTAGCAGATATCTATTAGGGTCTGTGCTGTAAAATGCAAAATAAAACTTTCAAATGAAATCCAAATCATTGCAGAAGTAAAGCAGTATACACATTAGTGTTTATGGTAAATGGGGCAAAATAATCAAGGAATGGGACATTGGAATGGCTACAGGGGGGGCTCCATTCAACCATGATTTTGTGAGGGGGGAAGGGCAGCAAACTCAGACAGCCCCAGCTGAACTATACCTCTCAACTGTCCAGATTTTTGCAGAATGAATATTGTTGCTTCTTATTTTTGGTTTGTTCCTCATAAAATTTGTGGTTTTCTGGCAAATCATTTAGGAATGAAGTCACTAAATAATGACAGACATTGAGTTTCAGACGTTATAACCTTCAGAAAAATGCATGCTAAAGCAAGACCTGTTATTCTATCAACTATCTTAAGTTTATACAAGAGCAATTTTTAGTACTGTTTGTATGTTCCCCCAATATATTTATTTGGCCTTGTCCAGATTTCCTGCATTAAGAGGTTGAGAGGTACGTGCAAATAAATTGCTTTATAGAATTAGGAATATCCAAACCTCTCAATTGTCCCCAATTTTGGCTCAAAATGTTGCTCTCCCCCTAATAATCCCTCTGCAAAATGGCAATTTTGGAAGAAAATGTGGAGGGTTTACAATTATAAATAACTGTAATGATCAGAGTTATAGATTACTTTTATTTCAGAAATGCATGTAGATGCTCTTATTTTGTCAACTGCTCAGGTTAACAGTACTAATATTAAAAAAGTGTCCCTTCTTTGACAGGTTCCCAGCTGTATTGTGTGTATTTATTTTGCATCACATTTTTGGTCTGTTTTTAATAAAATTGTGGTTTTCTGCCAAATTAATGACAAATCATTAAAGATTGACGTTAGAAAATAATGGCAGACATTTGAGTTTCAGATTTCATACTCTTCAGAAAATTCATACTAATGCAAGACCTACTACTATTCTATTATCTTTCTAAGTTTATAAAAGAAATATTTAAAATGTGTCCTTATTTTTGGGCCTGTGTCATAGGCTTTGTACAGATTTCTTGCTCTGAGGTTGAGAGGTATGAGTGTCAGAGCCATCACCATCAGCCAGAGACATTTCAAATTGTGACATACTTGTTGCACCCCACTCCCCCATGCAGTGACTCTGGATGTGTCCAAGCAAGGCAAGGAGCAGTTATGCAGTGTAAGTATGCAGAGTATTCCCCCATCCAAGGTAGACACAAGTACAACAGTGGCTTTTCATCTGTCCTTGATTTTGCAGAATGTTCTAGTTTTCTGTCAAATTTTTATACTGTTGATTTATGCTTCTTATTATTCAGAAAATGCATGCTGTCGCAGTGCCCTGTTGCTTTGTTTTTAAGTAGCAATGCTTTAATGACCATAGAGTAAGCTTGTCTGAGATTGTAAGATGCAAGTAATCTTTAATAAGCATACTATTAAATAATTACCACACTGAAAGCCTTTTTGTTTTTGCCATGCAGAGAATATATAACTAGATAATGTACAGGCCTTAGGTATTGAATGACAGTATTTGTAATAAAGGACAGGATTACGGTATTTTCAGAAGCTCATTACATTTGTTGGAGATTTGCAGTCATATTTGCAGGCTTTACCCGTAAACTAAAAAATGCCAATCTATCATATGTGGTCCATAACCTGTGCAGTAATCCTTTAAGCAATTTATCTTGAGCTTGTTTCTTGTTTGCTGTTCATTTTGTACTTTGATCATGTTTGACCCATGAAGCAAGTAGATGGTTGTTGTCAGGCAGCAGGTCTTTTTTGGATAAGAAACATTTTTACAAGTGGGGGTATCACAGAGATTTCTACTTTCAGCATGTTACTTGGTACTTTTATAAAGCTGAATATAAGTTATAATTAGAACTGCAGTGCAAGGAGAAGCTTGTTTTTTATACTTGATTTTGACTAGTATTCCAGTAATGTATTTAAAAAGTAATTTATTTTGTTCATGCCTCACAACCTTTTTGTTTCCATCTAGATATTAAGTATGCTGTCATGTAGCCAATGCATTGAAATATTTTTTCTTCCACACTTCATTTTGTCTTGATTGGACTTTCGTAATGATGGTTTGGCACCCAGGGCAGCATATTTAATTAAAGTTCCAGTTGTGTTTTTGACCATAGTCCCACCCTTTTCTAGTTGGCCACACCCCTTTCCATTGGCCCCACCCATTCAGCTGTCTCCTGCACCTCCCCTTTAATTTGAAGTCACCAGCCGCCACTGGCTCCTGCACTAGTCCTGCACACCATTCAGGGCTTGCTGAATCCGGAGGAATAACTCCTGTACATACCTCTTTCTCTTTAATTCCAGTTTCTAACCATTCATTCATAACTTCTTTAAAAAATATTTTTTGCCACTCCATTTCTTTATGCATACCATATTAAATTCTGTCCAGTTCTGTTGCAGAATTCATGTTAATATCTTTTAGTATTTCATTTGTTTCTTTCATAGTTATTTTTGTGTTCTACGTGCTCATTATCTTCATTATTTAATTTTTCACCTTTATAAATTTGTTCGATGTTTTCTCTTTTAACAAATAATTCCAATACATATTTTTTAATTATTTTGTATATTCCTTCTTGCTGTCTTATTTGCTTACCTTCCTTATTCTTTAATTATCTTATTATTTTTTCTTCTTTTATTACTTTACTCAAATATGGTGCCAACTCTTCTTTCTTTACTTTTATATAACAAGTTGCTAATTTTAATTATAATTCAATTAATTTTATATATTTCTCTTTATTTTTCATAAAAGGAACTTTTCTTCTGTAATAAGTCTCTGAATGTTTCTTGACTTAATATTTTATATCTCTTTTTCTTTTCTTCCTTTATTCCTTATACATTCTAAAATACCTTTTTATGTTACTCTTTAAAATTAAGCCACCAAACAGTCTAATTCTCATAAAACTCTTTCATAGTCATATGTTTTTCCATAATTCCATCTGTTCTTTTTTTTCTTCTAAATATAATTCCTTATAATTAATTCTCTTTATTTCTTTTCCTATTCTTATATATTTTTCATTTTCCTGTACTTTAACCTATATAGTCACATGATCTGAAAATCCAGCATACATAATTCCTTTTTTAACTTTTAAACTATCAGATATTCAAAAATAATCAATTTCTGTCCTAATTCCATTCCTTTTGTAAGTCCTGTGGTTATTCTCTCATACACTAACTTTCCACTTCTCATAATTTCTTTAACCATTTCAACATCACAATCACTCTTATTTTTTCTTAAATTGCAATTAAAATCACCATATTTACACAAACATATTCAAGAATAGTTTTAAATATCATTTCTCTCTCTTTTTTGTTACAAATGCACATAAATCTATAGTTCTATAAACATATTTACCATCCCAAGTCTATTACCGTAACTTGTCCTAGTTCCACTATGGTTACATCTAATATTTTAATGCTTTCTTGACATTATTTACATGGGCCCAAGCAATAGCTCTCAACATTCCATCTCCGAAATGAGGAATACTAGCCCTCATAATGTGCAACAAATGGGCAAAATGTGGAACACATACCAACAGCTTACTAACAGTTTCAACTAGGAAGGTCATAGGCTGTTTAAAATATGATGATTTTTTTCTATTTACCATGGATATCAGTTAAAAAAATCCTAACACTGAATGTGTGACAGAGCCTTTCTTTGTGAAACTTTGAGGAACATGAACTTTTTAAGACCTCAAATGAGGCATATACTTCGTAATGAGTTACACTTGAGAGGTATTTGAGAGGTATAGCCCAAGCATGTTTCTTTCCCCATGTTCAAACTACTGCACCATTCCAAAGTTTTTCAGTTTGTGTTCTTTCTTCCATTGATTATCTTCTAAAACAATAATATGTGAATCTACTTCAGAACACCATTGTAATATACCTAATCTCCTCTTAAGATTGTTCATACTGTTCACATTTAAAGCTAATATTTTCAGCTTTTAAGAACAGTTAGTATAACATGGTTTACAAACTAGTGTCTATAAGAAGGATGTCCAAGTAAACAAATATCTCCATAAAAAAGTATGCACACAAGGAGAACCTTCAAGAGTATCTTAAAAAGTCAGTACTTAAGAGTCAGTCAACTTAGTACAGAGCTGGAGGTATGTAATGCTCAGATGCAGGAAATGACTGTAAGTTTTTTGGAGAAGGGATACAATATGACAGAAATAGAGACAGCTAGGAGGGATGCCCTGACACTAAGGGACTCTGTAGCCAGACCATACTTTTCTGTTAAAGAGGATTCCAATACTGACACTATGAGTCCTGGTAATGGACAACCCCTTAGATATCTCATGACATACAATAGAATGAGCAGAACAATTGAGAATGTTATAAGAAAAAAATTGGTTTGTCCTGAAATCTATACCTGGTCATGAAAAATGGCTCCCAGACCAACCTATGTTTACCTATCGCAATTGTAATAATTTGAAACAAATTTTATGTTACAAAGATTTTTCTTTGAATAATACACAAGGAATTGAGTTTAAGAAAAAAGGCACTTTTCCATGTTACAATTGTTCATGTTGTACGAGTATTAATCAGTGGCCAGAATTTATACAACCTATGAGTGGCAGGAGATTCATTTTTCACTGCACAGCGACGTGTAATACCACTGGTATTATATATCTTGACACATGTAAGAAATGTTCAGGATTTTATGTGGGCAAATCAGTCAGGCACCTGAGGGATAGAATTATTGAGCATAGATCGGAGATTCGTAGGAATATACTTACTAACTCACTGGCTTGCCACATTTCTACAATGGGTGCTGCTCATGAATTTGACTTCAGGGTCATATCTATTGTATACCCAGGTATTAGACATGGATACCATGTTAATAATGCAGACATGAAAGAATATGAATGGATAGTGAGGCTTGAAGCAGATAAAGACCCAGGCTTAAATAAACAAGTTACATTAAAACCTATTCTAAAAAATAAACAAAGGAAAATTAGAAAAAAATGAGAGGAAGATATGTATATACTTCTTATCCCTCTTATCACTGTTTCTGTACCTTTAAGAACTGGGTGTTCATATTAATTAATGGCTATGTCATGTATTATTAGTATAAATGTTGGTTTTAATGTTTCTTTTGTGTAAGACACTGAGGAAGGATGTTTTTTATATCCGAAATTTTGTCGTTTTTTAATAAATTTTATTTGGCTTGACGGTGTGGACAGACTATTTTCTTTTTTACATATGAATACTAAGCAATGGATAGCCCAGCTTAGTGGATTTTCCCATTAGTAAGCAGTGCTGAACCTGTCCCTTTAAGCACTGCCAACTTTAGCTAAGCAGGTTTGCCCGTAGCTTAGCTTAGCTCACCATTTTCAAAACCATCCAATCATGGCAAAGGGCAGGAAATCAGCTGTATTTAAACCCCACTGGTGGGAATACAGATCATAACTGGTTGTAGCTCTCCACTGTAGGTAGTATCGCAGGTGTTGGAGAGGGCATGCGCTTCCGGGTGCAGCGCTGGAGCATACAAGAGTCCAAGGTCATGGTAGGTCTCCTGGTAAAAAAACATGACATGAGACTGCTGCAGGACCTGTACCAGGGCTCCCAATATAAAGCGGAAGCCTGGAAAAGTCTCGCCCATGATCTCAACAGTGCCACTGGTATTCCTCGGACTGGTGAGCAGGTCCAGCACCACTATGCTGACCTGAAACAGAGGAAGTGGGAGCTCTTGCAACAGTGGGTCCAAGAAGCAAGAGACAGGGGAGATGTCCCAGCAGTGGGTAAGTATTCATAGCAATAATTCTTTACCAAAGTCCAACCTGTGTATGTGATGTATAGGTATGCATAAATGTTTGTCTATTTTCATTACAGCTGCAGTTGAGCAGGATGTGAACTAAGAAGCCCCTGCCAGCAGGTTGCAAAGGCTGCATTGCGAGGCTGGTGAGTAACAATCCTGCGTGTAGTAGTCATACCAAATAAATATAAAGGAGTAAAATGTTACCTGGCACTATAAAAATGTGTATGGTTTGTATTGAATAAACCAGACAATATAACAGTAATAGTCCCATATAGGTCATATTTAAATAAAAGTGTAACTGCCTGGCAATAAAGTTCTAAATCCTGGACTGGTTGCGTTTACTCTGGTATTGTATGGCTTCACATGTTGCATTCACCAAGATCTGGTATGTGAATAGTACTGTTGTGTCAACTGTTTCTCACACTGTGCTACATAAAAAATATGTCTAGAAATGTCTGTATAAGAAAGTTGTAATTACAAGGTCAGACTGTGCAACCCAGAGGCGCAGTGGTGCAGCAGTAGCGTTGTCGCCTCACAGCAAGAGGTTCTCCAGTTCGATTTCCAGCTAGGGTAACTTCTGTGTGGAGTCTGCATACCCTCCCTGCATTTGTGTGGGTTTCTTCTGGGTGCTACAGTTTCCTCCCACAATTCAAAAACATGCATAGCTCACTCTGATGAAACACAAATTGTTGTATTTTTAGCACACACACAGCCATGGTTCGAATCCCGAGAGTAGTAGTAAGCTGTATGCATAATCATACCTCTCAACTGTACTGATTTGTGCAGAATGTCCAGATTTTTGCCTCATATTTTTGGCCTGTTCCTCTATTTTCCTGGCAAATCACTGGGATGATCTCAGGATTGTAGTCACTAAATAATGACATACATTTGAGTTTCAGTCTTCAGATCCTTCAGAAAATGTATATTAAAGCAAATCTTGTTACTCTAGCAAATTTCTAAACATTTATAGGAGCAATATTTAAAATATGTCCCTATTTGTACCCTCAGTTTGTCAAGATTTGTACAGATTTTTTACATTAAGAGGTTGAGAGGTATGTGCAGAATTGTAACTAGGAATCTGGGAATATGTGCAGAAACAGTCAGGTAGTGTTAACAAACATTCCGTCCACAGGTCTACCAGGAAAGAGAAGCAGAATTTAACTATAAGACAGTTGAAGTATGCACTGTGTATAAACATACCACTGCCCAAACCAAGGCCATAGGGTATTGTTTTAAACTGTTTAAAGTTGTTTTTGCACCTGCACTTTTAAAGTTTGCCCTGTTTGTTGCATTTACCTGTTGAGGCTACACACTCAAGTGTGCTAGCCTGTGTTACATATTTATTGCATTTTCCTGCTGTTTGTTGCAAAAAAGAAAAAAAAATTATCCTTGTTTCCTGTCCTTCCTGACCTAGAGTAGTCCAAATACAGGCTTTGCTGTATTCTGGACTATTGGAGAGTTCCTGTGTTGCCCATTTCCTTTCTTGGATAAAGGGAGGCTTCTTTGTTCACCAGTGGCAGTGGGGAGCTTAGAACAGCCTATCTATCCCTGGAAGAGTGTTCCCAGCACAAAAATCTGGTAGTCTATTGGCTGTTTTGGGCCAATGTCTAGCTCTTTCAAGTCCCCCTGTATAAAACCCGCTTTGGCGCTGTTTTTGCACTTGTTACTACTCAGCCAAGCTCCTCGTGATCCTGCAGAGTGGTGCTAGCAGCAGAGAGGCTAAAAGAGTGACTGCTAACCTGATAAAAGTGTTTTTTTCCTGCTACTACCTGGGTGACTGTCCGTTCTAGATAAACTGCAAGTATTTCTGCATTCTTGAACTGTTTTAAACTGTTTAAAGTTGTTTTTGCACCTGCACTTTTAAAGTTTGCCCTGTTTGTTATATTTACCTGTTGAGGCTACACACTCAAGTGCGCTAGCCTGTGTTACATATTTATTGCATTTTCCTGCTCTTTGTTGCAAAAAAGAAAAAAAAAATTATCCTTGTTTCCCTTCTTTCCTGACACAGAGTAGTCCAAATACAGGCTTTGCTGTATTCTGGACTTTTGGAAAGTTCCTGTGTTGCCCATTTCTTTTCTTGGATAAAGGGAGGCTTCTTTGTTCACCATTGACAGTGGGGAGCTTAGAGCAGCCTATCTATCCCTGGAGGAGTGTTCCCAGCACAAGAATCTGGTAGTCTATTGGCCATTTTGGGACAATTTCTAGCTCTTTCAAGTCCCCCCTGTATAAAACCCGCTTTAGCGCGGCTTTGCGTGATTTTGCGCATAGCGCGGCATCGGGCAACGCCACTTAATTGGGTTTAAACCATTCTCGGCTCCACAAAATCTGCTCTTCACTTTTTCCCTTAGAACTGATCTAGTTCTCATAATAAACACCCTATTCCTACTCTAAAGCCTGGCACTTGCTCACTAAAGCAATTATATAAGTCAGCACTAAAAAATTAAAAGCACTACACCCTCACAAACTCCTCTTCAGTACCTTGTTCCTCATTGGCCCTTTTCTCAATTATAAAGGAATTCCCAATACTATTCTAGCATGTCCAAAGGTCAGTTGTCAATCTCCTCTCCGGTCCAGCTGGTGAATCTGGGAATCTTGAGGCAATGTTACAACTGCCTCATGTACATAGACAACCCTCTCCTCCTCCCAACAAATTCCAACACATGTGAGAGATGCAACCATAGAGCCAAACTGGAGGCTAAGCTCTCTCAACTCAGTACTGGCGTAACCAGTCAGGAGGAGAAGGAAACCACACTCACTACAATTCCAGTCTCACATAGACCTACCACGATAGCAAACCAAACACATAAACACACAAAAACATTCTCGGAGGTTCTAAATAAAAATCTGCCTAAGCAACAGAGACCTCCAAAGCAGACACCAAAGCAACCGCTACCCCAAAACAAAACACATGCAACACATAGCTCACAAAGCCAGTGTGCTGAACAGTCACAGCCCTTAAGGCTAAACAACACACCTGATACACTTAACTACAAAAATTCGAGGGGAACAAGCTGCTGGGCATGTGCCAAGTAGATAGCCAAGTGATAATCCACAGCTAAATAACGCTGTTAGGTGCTGAAAAAAGGGGTTGTTGCCTCGAATTTTTGTAGTTCAGTAGTTTGTTTGGTTTTTGAACACCTGATACACTTGTAATAGGTGACTCTATCATCAGGCACACTGATGTCCCCTCACCAGGCTGAACAAGGAGAAGGTCACCGTGAGCTGCCTGTCAGGCGCTAGGATCCGCCACATAACACAAGCACTCAGGTCACTCCAAGGCAAGTACAAATATGACTCAGTCATTGTCCATGCTGGTGTGAATGACCTGAGACGTACCTCCCTGGACTACATGAAAAAAGACATAGAGGAGCTCTCTGATCATGTAGCCCAGGCCGGTATGACCCTGACCTTGAGTAGCATCTTACCCTCACCAAGAATGATGCCACAATATGAAGACAAGGTGATCAGTTTCAACAATTGGCTTAAGTATTGGTGTCATTCAAAGGGGATCCAGTGCCTGTCAGCCTGGGATGACATGCTCGACAAGCCACGATGCTTCGCTAGGGACAGCTTGCACCTGTCACCCCTGGGCTTTCGGATATTGGCAAAGGCTCTTGCCACCCCCATAGTGCCTTTTTTAGGCAAGGCTCAAAAGACAAACCCACCTCCATAGGTATCACAAGGGATAAGAAACTAAGAGTAATGCTACTCAATGCCAGAAGTCTAAACCTCAAGATGCCTTTTCGAAACTCTCCTTAGCATGGAGAACATCGATATCTGTGCAGTAACAGAAACCTGGTTCAAGGCTCCTGAGAGCACCCCAGCACTACCAGGTTATACCTCATACCATGTTTTTCGGCCCCAAAACCTGGACCAAACCACAAAAGGAGGGGGAGTATCAATATTCGTCAAAGATACCCACACCTCTAGGTTGGTGGCACAGCATGAAGCATCAGAGACTATCCATGTGCAACTAACAGTGGGTAAAACTGCCTTCCAGTTTATAGCCTGCTACAGACCACCCTCCCAAACCCAGGAACCCCACTCGGCCTTCCTGAGAACACTGGAAAATATGAAGGTCTCTTCAAACACCATTATATTGGGCGACTTCAACTACCCAAACATAGACTGGGAGCATTACTCTAGCTCCAACACCCTAGCCCAAAGGTTCCTAGAATTTATAAACTCAAATGCTATGGAACAACTTGTTACCACTCCCACAAGAGGGGAAAACATACTGGACCTGATCATCACCAACATGGGGACTCTATGCTCCAGACCAGAAGTGTATCCCTCACTGGTAAGATTAGACCATAAACTAATCTCAGTAGATATTCACATCCCGACCCTAGCCCCTGCCCAGAAAACCACAGTGAAAAACTTCTCTAAAGCAAATGTCACACTCCTCAAAACCGAGGTGGAATCCTTCAAAGCCCCCGGGCCTGTGGAAAATACGGCCCAGACCGCAGAATTCTTTATAAATGCATTCTATGAACACCTTCAGGAATGCATGGATCATGCAGTCCCAAACAAAACCAAGACCCAATCGTCCAAAGGCAGGCATCCTGTCTGGTGGACCCCAGCCATAAACAAACTATACAATAGAAGGAGGAAGCTACTACATGATAGAGCAAAATCCCAAAAAGGGAAGGCATCTCTGATCAGTATTAGCAAAATACTACGGGCACTCATAAAATCATCTAAGGCCAGCTTCGAGAGAAAAATTGCACAGGACACTAAGGATAATCACAAGGCTTTCTTTAGTTATGTTAGGAACCTGGGTGGGAATTCCCAGATATGCTCAGAATTAGTCCAAAATGACAAAAAATGCACCGAATCCACAGACATTGCCAACATCCTAGCTGACAGGTTCAGTGCAAACTTCCCCCCCCTTCCCCACCAAAAGGGCAAATATCTATCCCAGCAGAGTGCTGCCCCCATGACATCTCAGATGCTCAGGTAAGAGCCGCTCCAAAGCAAAAACACAGCATCAATGGGACCAGACGGTGTCCCGGGCTGCATCCTACATGAACTCCAAGAAGAACTAAACCCAAACATAAAACTACTGTTCAATCTCAGCCTTACTACAGGATATGTACCCAAAGAGTGGCATACAGCAACAGTGGTCCCTCTCCACAAAGGTGGTGCCTCAACGGATCCTGGAAACTATCGCCCCATAAGCCTGACTAGCTTGGTCTGCAAAGCTATGGAAAGGATCATCATGGACCTCATAAATAAAGATATTGGAGACCTACAGACACTGGATCCTACCCAGTTCGGCTTTGTTAAGGGCAGATCCTGCCTCTTAAACCTGGTTGATTTCTTTGAAACAGTCACCAAGGCCATTGACGAGGGAAGGTGGTCCACACAGCCTACCTGGACCTCACTAAAGCCTTCGATACAATACCCCACTTGGGCATTATAGATAAGCTCACCAGCTTAAATATAAACCCCTATGTCACTAGATGGGTTGCAAACTGGCTCAAGGACAGAACCCACATGGTTAGAATTGCTGGAGCCATGTCAGACTCCAAACCAGTTACAAGTGGCATCCCACAAGGCTCAGTCCTGGGACCTCTCTTGTTTGGTATATATTTCTCGGAGGTACAGGCCAACACGGAAGGACTGTGGCTGACCAAGTTCGCAGATGACTGCAAACTGGGCGCCATAATCGACTCTCCAGCCGACACAAGCGTCCTACAAAAAAGCCTCATAGAAACAGACAACTGGTGCCAGAGCCATGGCCTCAAGCTAAACGCCAAAAAGTGTATAGTCATCCCCTTCGGCAAAAACAAAGTGCCCACAAATTACCACATGGACGGTAATCCATTAAGTACAGAAGAAGTAATTAGGGACCTGGGGACCCAAGTTGATAGCAATCTCTCATTCGACAACCATGTGGCCAAAGTGGTTAGAAAAACATGTTCTATAGCTCACCTAATCATTTAGAGATTCACATCTAGATCAGGGGAGGTCATCGTGCCTCTTTACTCATCCCTCATCAGGCCCATAATTGAGTACAATGCCCCTTTTGGGATGTACCTTACCAGACACCTGCAGCAACTGGAAAGACCCCAAAAGTGCCTCACCAAGAGGATCAAAGGGCTCAAGCAGATGCCATATGCTTCCCGGTTAAAGAAACTCCAGCTCTACTCAGTGGCATACCGCCTGCTCAGAGGCGATCTGTGCCTGACATATAAAGCCATCTCCAACCCGGAATTAATGGACATGCTGCATCTCAGAAAATCCAAATCCCATCGAACTCTGCCACGAGAGACTTGAACCTCAGCACTGAAATAAATAGGACATGCTGGAGGGACAGATTCATAACCCAGAGGCTCCCTTCACTCTGGAATAAAATCCCAGTCCAGGTTAGGCAGAGTCCCTCATTGACTCTCTTCAAGAGGAAGCTTGATGAGTGGATGGGAGATCATAGATTTACTCCAGGTATCACTTCTGTGTCACTGTTAGACAGAGGCACAGTATACTATCCTCGAAAAAGGGCATAGCAAAATTCATTTAAAATGGGTGGCAAAAGCCAAACACACTCTGGCTAGGCTTGTAAATGCCCTAGGGCAGATAGCCTAGTATGAACCTATGAACCTATGTAATAATACCTGTAGAGTAATGATTAGAGCAATGATCATTAAAGTTGTGAGTACTGCAAGTATATACAAGTTTTTAATTGACATTTCTCTCCACCCTACCATATCTGCAACAATAACTGAAACACACAAATCAATGGGTATATTTTAAACCAAACCTATTGTTGGGAGATATGTCCTATTGTTCAACAAATATTGAAATGTGTTTCTATTAATGTTCCATGTTGAAATACTATCATTGGTGGCCTGTTGCTATCAATGTAACTTGCATGCCGTTGCAATGGCCACTGTGGTTCCATATATGCATGTGTTCTGTTTGCTATGCAACTGTTCCAAATCTGTTGTTTTGGGTTAATGGGAATATCTATGCATGCTGTTATAACTAATCCTGGATTGTGTTGACTATTACTAACCCACATATGTTCTAAAACTGTAACACCATAGCACGTTTGGAAAGGCCGGTCCCAGTGGACTCATCTCTCCCATCTCATCTAGCCATGGCACCAGGCCCCAGCATGTCTGGTACCCACCCCGGGACCTCTTCGTCCGCTGGTCCTGCACCACCTTCAGTTGGAACTGCCTCAGGGGATGGGGTTCATCCCCCTTGGGAGTGGGCGCAGACAGGATAATGTCACCTGAAGCCAGGTCCAGGGTTTGGTGTGTAGCGAGTTCCAAAAGGAGTTTGGAGATCTGCTACACCAGCTTGAGGGTCACGTGGTGAAATTAGAGGGTCAGCCTGCCCCTCCTGCTCAGCCCCTAGCACAGCCACCTTCAGGGCCTTGAAGGTGTAGTGGTGACTGCCCATGGGTGGGGACCTCAGTCCCACTGTTTCCATTTGGGGGCTCATGGGCTCCCGATTTCCAAACACCCCTCCCAGTCCAAGGTGTTTACCCCCCACATGTGTCATATACTGCCCTTATATGCTGTCTTGTCTGTCTTGTCTATCTTCCTACCCAACTTACCTCCCCAAATATACCTACTATCCTTCCCCATCACACTCTCACCTTAAAAAAAGGGCAATCTGTTCCCAAAAAAAATTTTGCCCCATACATAGCTGTCCATTTTGCACATGTGTCCACTGGACACATGTAATCTGGTCTAATTCGCTTCGCAACACATTACTGTTGTCCTCACCCCTCTCTCAGGGGTTTGAGTTCCCAAATATGCCTCCAAATTCAGTATATATCCACAGCTGTTGCTGTAGAAGAAATGGACAACTATGGAACTTCCCTACACATATCCTGCACATCCCTAGCTACTTTCCCTATTGTCTTTTCCTCTGCATGCCCTCTTTTTCATCACTTTCCTATCACCCCTTTTTTCTTTTGTTTTGAAGAAATTATCACGGGGGTAAGCAGGAGTAAGCACTTTTAAGCTGTAGTAAGTGAGATTAAGCTTGTTTGCATGGTGCTAAGCAATGCCTACACAGATTAAGCACTTTTCAGGCTGTCTGTAAGCATATTTAACTGGAAGGTACCATTGTTTACCGCAGCACAAACCCACACAAACCTGCTTACAAATGCTTAAAAGTACCTTAATCACTCTGTATCCAACAGCCATTGTTCTGCCCAGCAACAAAATAATCAGCCCTTGCAAGTGTGAAACCCAAAACCCTGCACACCATAGCCACACCACCAAGTTACAACTACGCCATCTGAGCTGTAAATATGTGTGATGTTTTCTCAAACATATCATGCAGCATATTCAACAGTAGGGCAAATGTATTTACATATGTGTGTATATATATATATATATATATATATATATGTGTGTGTGTGTGTACAAATATGTATGTATGTATATATGTAGACACATATATATATATATATGTGTGTGTGTGTGTGTGTGTGTGTGTGTGTGTGTGTGTGTGTGTGTGTGTGTGTGTGTGTGTGTGTGTGTGTGTGTGTAGTGCATTTGGACATTGGATACACACTCTGAACCTCTCACTGCAAAACATCTGATCAATGACACTGTAAATGGAGGTCAAGGGGCCCAAAATAGGGACCTCTTGTAATTATTGCCATTATCCCTTCCTTCACAGCTGAAATGTTCTGCCTTGCAACAAAATAACCAGCCCTTGCAAGTCTTGAACCCATAACCCTGCACAACATAGCCACAACAAATTACCACTAAGCCATCTGAGCTGTAAGATGCTGGGATGATTTCTCTAACATATCATGCAGAAAGTCAGTCTACCATTCGGAATGTACAATGTGGAAGCGCTAAACATTCTAATGATACATACACACACACATCTTATAAAATTTTAAATTTTAAAAAAATTTTTTAATTTGTTTTTAAAAAATAAATTTAAATTTAAAAAAATTTACAAAAAAAAAATAATTAAATTTAAAAAAATTTCCAAAAATAAAATTTTCCCAAATGCAATAAAAAATTAAAATTACAAATTTTTAAAATTTTTAATTTTTTATTTTTTTTAATTTTAAATTTATTTTAAAACAAAACCCCCCAAAAAAATTTTTAAAAAAATATAATTTTTAAAACATACCCCCCTTTTAAAAAAAAAAAAACATTTTTAAAAAGCCAAAACAAAAAAAAAAAAACCCCCAAATTTTTTTGGGGTAAAATTTTCCCCCTAAATCAAAAAACCCGGCCAAAAAAAAGGGAAAAAATAAACCCTTTAAAAAAAAAAGGAAAATTAAAAATTTAAAAAAAATTTTAAAACTTTTAAAAAATATTCTTTTAAACCTGAAAGTTTTTGTTTAAATTTTAAATCCCTTTTGGGAAAAAAAAAAAAAATTTTATGTTAAAACAAAAAGGGAAAACCCAAACAAACCTTTAAAACAACAAAACATAACAAACCTTCCATCGGGGTTAGGACTTGGAGTTGCAAAAATTCCATGAAAATTAATTAAACCAAACCCTTAAAACAATTTTAAATAAAAAATATAAATGTTTTAAAAATTTTAACCTTATAAAAATGATTGGGGTCCAAAAGTCCGTAAAATTCTATTTCTTAAATGCCCCAAATAAGGTTCTTAAAAAAAGGGAAAAATGATGTATTATTTATATGGGGGGGTTGTTAATTTATTAAAACTAAATCCTCAAAAATTACAATAAACTTTGGGTGAACCACATAAAAGGGTCCCAAAACCAAAACCTATTCAAAAACTCAACCCATAAGAAAGAGAAAAAAAAAAAAAAAAAAACCCCTTAAAAATAAGAAAAAAAGAAACCTTAAAAAAATAAATAAAAAGGTATGTAAAATTTAAAAATTTAATTAATTAAAATTTTTAAAAATAATAAAATAAAATATTATAATGAAAAATTAAATATGCCAAAAAATTTTTAATTTTTTTTTGAAAAATGCTATAATAATTTCTTTGGGGGGGCCCCTTAATGTAAATTTAAAAATTAAGATTTAATCAATTTTTTGTTTAAAAATTTAATTAGTTCAAAACTAAGGGGTAATGAAGTAAAAAATTAAACCCAAACCCCCAAAAAAGTTTTAAAATATATAAAATTCATATTTGAAATAGAATTTTATGATCTCCATAAATCCCCAAATTTGGCTTTTCCCTTTATGTTAAAGGGGGTTTTAAAGGGGCCGCAATAAAACGTACTATCAACCACTAATGTAAACTCTGTCTGTGATCAAATTAAGGGGATGTTGTTAATTTACCGGTTGGGTTTTTTAAAATGTTTTATTTTTTAGGTCCTTACTCAAGTGCCGGGCAGTTGGGGGTTTTAAATCAGTGAAATTTGAATTAAAACATTCAATGTAATGTTTTTAAATTTAATTTAAATTTATATTCCTATCTTTTGTTATCCTATATTAAATTTATCAAAATTTTCCCGTTTTTCACCCGTGTGTGGCCAAAACCAAACCTTATCGGGAAATTTCTCAAACAAAAATTTCATGCAAAAAAAATGAATATCCCTAATTTTTTTTCCTTTTAAAAAAAATAAATGGGGAAAGAAAATAGGATTGCATTTCACAGTGGTTTAAAATTATGTTTATCAAAAAATAAAATGATTTATTTTCATTATAACTTGGGGGCACAACATGTTTTCCTGTAATAAAAAAACTTTTTTAACCCCCTTCCTGCAAAAAAAAACCCCTTACACTGGTTCAAAAGTCCCCGTTTGGAAAGCCATCTTGGGGGTATGAATGGGAAAGAAATCTGTAAAATTTTTTAAAACCCTAACCTGTAAAAATTTATTAAAAAAAATTTTTATGGAAAGGGGAAACCTTAATGAAATTGTATGAATTTTAAAACCAAAAAAAATTTAAACTTCAATTTTAAAAATATCAGGTTTAATTTAAAATTAAGGTTAGATATAAAGTTTCCAAGGGCGGTTTTTATGTTCCCATGAACTGGAATATAGGCCTCAATATTGTTTATATTCTTTTGGGGGGGATGTTAATTTCCAAAATTTATTTAAAATTTAAATTTTCCAACAATGGTCGAGTATTACCTGTAAACCCCCCGAAAAATCCCCCCGGTACCCCAAAAAGCCAAATAGGTTCTTGGGTGTAAGGGGAAATGGGAGCCAAAATGGGGCAACCCCTTTCTACCTTTTTTTGGGGCCCCTTAAAGGTGATTTAGAAATAGAAAACCAAAACCAAGGAAGAACCCTTTTTAAAAAATTTCATCTTTAACCATCCGTAACCCGTAGGGGGAAAAAACCCCATTGGGCCCTATAACAACCTCATGGGGGAGGGGGGAACATGGCCCCCCTTAAACATTTGTCGGGAAAACACATCAACCACCTTGCCCCCTAATTAATCTAAAGCCAATCAACAAAGAAGTTCCTGGGGGGAAAATACTTTGTTACATAAAAGGCATTGCTTCAAAACCATTTCATTCAAAAATTTGAAATTTTGAAAAATTTTTTAAAAAAGAAAAAAAAATTTTTAAAATTTAAAAAAAAAATTTTTTTTAAAATTGTAATTTCCCCCCTTTTTTTGGGGGGAAAAAAACTTCCCCCCTTTTTTAAACCCGGGGGAAAACCCCCCCCCCTGTTTCCCGGGGAAACTATTCCCATGACCCCTTTTAAATCTTCCCCAAAATTAAAGGGATTCTTTAATTTTCCCAAAAAAAAATTTTCCCCCAAAAAAAAAAAAGAAGGGGAAAATGAAAACCCCAAACGCAAGGGGGAAACCCCGGGGTTGCATAAAAAACAAAGTTTCCCTCAAAAAATTTTAAAAAAGGGGAGGAAAATTTTAAAACATGTGGAGTTTAAAAACCCCCAAAAAAAGGGGGCTGGGTCCCCAGGGCACATTTCTGAAAACCCAAAATTTTTACCCCAAAACCCCCCAAAAAGGTGATTTTTCCCCCTGGAAAAAAGGGAAAAAATTTAAAACCCCCAAAACAAAAAAAAACCCCCAAAAAAAAAGCCCTGTAAAAGGGGGAAAAGTGGGTGTAAATTTTTCAAATTTTAATAAAATTTTTTTTCTTTTGCAAATTTCCCCTTTCCCCCCCCAAAAATTTTTTTTGAATCCTTTAAAATTTTTTACTTTGGAAACTACACCTGTTAATTTGGAAATTTTTTTGGGGGGTTTTTTCCCCCCGTTGCATTTTTAAAAACCCTTTAACACATTTTTTTTTTGTAAAATTTTATAAAATTTTTTTAATGATTTTTCCAAAAAAACAAAGGGGAATGAATCAAATTAAAAAGGGGAAAAATTTAAAAAACTTTCAAAACCTCAAAAAAAAAAATTTTTTTTCCCCTTTTCCCCTTTGAAACCCCATTAACCTAATTTCCCCAAAAAATTTCCCCCAAATAAAAAACCCCAAAATTTAAACCTGAATTTATTACAAAAGGGGTGAATGGAAAAAGGTTTTAATTGGGACAAAATTTTTTTTTGGGGGAAAAAATTTTAAAAAAACCGAACCCCTAACAAAAAATTTTTTTGGGAAAAGGGGTAAAACTAGCAAATTTCTTGTTTTAAAAAAAGGGGGGTTTTAAAATTTAAAAAGTTCCCCCAAAAAAAAGGTTTCCAAAAAAAACCCCGGGGGTTTTCCCCCAAAAAGCCCAAATTTGAAAAAACCCCAAAAAAAAATTAAAAAAACAAAGGGGCAAAAAAAAAACCTTCCCAAAACCCCCCCCTTTTAAAAAACCTTTTTCCCCCTTTGGTGTTAAAATAGGGAAACTTGTTTTAAAAAAAAAAAAACCCCTTTAAAAATGAAAAAAAACAAAAGGGGGGAAAAAAAAAAAAAATGAACTTAAATTTTAAAAAACCCAAAAAAATTTAAAAAAGGGGGGGTTTTTGGGGTAAATATCGGGAAAGTTGGAAAAAAAAAACCCTTTCCCCGCCCCCCCCCCCCCCCCCCCCCCCCCCCCCAAAAGGGGGGGCCCTGTGAAAACCCAAATTGAAAGGGGTTTTTTAAAAAAAATTTTTTTGCAATCTCCAAAATTTTGGGAATTTTTGTTGGGGTTTTGGGGAACCCAAAAAAAATGGGGGAAAAAGGGGGGAAAAAGGGAAAATGGGGGCCTTTTCCCTTTATTGAAGCAGCTTGTGATGTACTGACAGCATTCACTCTTCTTAAGTACACACCTTCCATAAAGCACAGGGCCTCAATGTCACACCAAGTAATGGTCTGCTGTCAAAGAAGTATGTCCATGACATTTGCCCATTCACCTGCAACAGAGGCAGCCATGGCTTACACACATCTTACAAACCATGAAATGGATCCCATATACGAAAGGTAGCACTCAGGAGTGGGAAAAGTAGCCTTACCTCACCATTGCATATACCATGGCAAACAGTGCAGTCATGTATTTGTGTATGAAGTATGGGACAACATTGATGTAGAAAATAAACAGATGCCAATCCAAAACAGATGGCAAAACATGTTGCAAACTGGTCATGGACGTTGCCCAGAAACATGCAGTAACACTGAGAGACTTGCAGGAATGTCTAGCAAGTACTGCCTGTGCAGTACCTGTCTCAATATTTGCCTGGATTCTGCATAATTGTGGCCTGTGGGTTAGGGTAATCAGATGGAAGAGTTGTCCCACATGATACATCATCCATGGCTGTCTGCAGGTAGCATAAGCATAACATCAAGTCTCCCAAAGACATGTGTTGCAATGTGTAATGGTGTCATGAGACCAAGGCTCAAACCTACAGACAGTATTCATAAGGATACATGTGGTGCACAAGCAACAACTCACTCCACCTCAGGGCCACCATCCCCAATATTTAGCTTGCTGGTGCCACTGTACACCTTTAGGTTTGCTGTTCATTAGACAGAACTAGGCCAGTAGACATTGCGTTTGGAATTGGGAATACTGCAAAATAACACTCATGTGTGGTTCATAGTTGTCAAGCATCTGCAATAAGGCTGAGGATGGGGAGGGGTATCAACTTGAAACTTAACAGTGAACTGAAGCATACATCCAAAGCTTGCTAAGAATGGCTGTATCTGAACACAGTGAAGGTTATGAATTGTGCCAGACATAACCCTGACTCTACAGCAATAGTGAAGCCACTGAGTGACCTCCAAGGGCTGTGCACATGAGATGACCTTGCAATCTGGCAAAGTTGGGGGACATTTGTAGGGCAGACTGACCAAATAATGTCAAGTGAAGATGGGCCATACTAGTATACCCCTTCCAGGAATAGTGACTGCTGTAGTTCACTTAACAGGTGTTTCAACAAACCATGGTGTTAAGGGTGTGCACACTTATGCAAACCACATATTGCATGCATCTCATTCAGCAGCTGCATGACTAGCACATTTGTTTGATACTGCATTGGATTGCAAAGGTCATATGTTACATATCAGGTGTGTGTAATGTTAACAAATGCAGTATTGTGGCCCCATTGCATATCATTGAAGAGGCTGGCATGTCAACAAGGGTGTGTACACTCTTCATATCCACATTAAGCTTTGAAGGTTGTCAGTGTAACTGGATTTTATTGCACATACATGCACTGATGATGATGAGATCTGCAAATCAAAGGACAGGCATTAATTACTGACATCAGTCCTCATATCATCCCAGTTATGTGTCAGACAAACACATACGGGCTGTGAGCAACAGAGCAAACATAACTGCCACACATATACACATTCAGTAATGGTGTGTACACTTGTGAGTTATGGTGCACAGTACATGCCAGTGTGCTGTACAGGTGCACAGCAATACTGTGTACATGGGCGCAGTGTGTTCCAGGGTAAGGGGCATCACCTACTAACACAACTCATGCATCACAGAGATGTATAATGTTGGTAACAAGGATTGAGTATGGCTGCAGTGCATGCTGTTGAGTGCCATATGTCATGCATGTGGATTGTTGGGTAATGAGAGGTCTGTGTAATATCTTTGTGCCACCTCACCTGTAAGTGTGTGTGTGTGTGTGTGTGTGTGTGTGTGTGTGTGTGTGTGTGTGTGTGTGTGTGTGTGTGTGTGTGTGTGTGTGTGTAGAAGTAAACCATAATGTACAGGTCTTAATTTACATTTTTTGTCTGCCCCTCACAGGTGGCGAGGTGGGTCAGGGTCCCGCCTGCAGGCAAACTGATGTTAGTGTCCATACAGACTCTGACAATGATGATAGGCATAGTGAGGCACAGGCAGGGTTGTCAGGGGATGAATTTGTGCTATTGGTTGACATCCCACTTTTATCCACCCCATCCGCACACACAGGCACAATGCCCATACATACCCCATCACCAGTGGTCATAGATGAGGGACAGTTGGCGGGTGGTGGCATGGGACAGGAAAGTATGGTGACTATGGCAAGTGTGTCTGTACACAGCAGAAATAGCCAGATGTTTTGGACCATCATGGAGGCACTGGCATGTATGGAACATTACACCAGAGATAGTCTGAGGCTCCAGAGGGCTACTCTTCCTGCTGTATGTGACAACATCCCTGATCTTGCAGGTGCCCACCATTATTTTGCAGAGGTCATGGATAAATGCTGGGAATCATTGACCATGTGGTATCTGTGGTAGACCATGTGGTGGGAGTAGGGCGTCAGCCACGTGGACGTAGGTCAGCAACACCAACAGGTGGAGGTCTACATGGACGTGCAACAACTCACAGCCGCTCCAGTAGTGGCAGTACCAGCACCATCACTGCAGGGGGGATGCTGTTCACACCACAATGCAGCAGGTCATGTGCACATGGTCCTGGCCGGTCCCAACAACGATGCGGATCCAGTGAACAATTGTCATCATCAGGGGAGAGTACCATATCTGGGCTTCTGCCTGGTAGTGCCCATGCAACCCCTGGCAGGCACAGTTCCAATGTCCCTGTTCAAACACAGTGAACTGTACACCCTTCAATGTATGGTCTGCAGCTGTCCAACAAACTCCTGTATAGGGCAACCACATGGCAGAAATGCGTGCATACATACACACACGCATATCACCAACACAGCTAGGGCACCTCCATACCTACACACACTACGTCTTGATAGCCCATTTAATAAAGAACCCCCTAACCCACACACATGATGTCAACCAAACGGCTCAGCCTAGGCCTCTGGCAAACCCACAACACATCCTGTGCATATGAGGATACCTGTGCCACATCCCTGTCATCCATACAATCAATGCAGGGATGTGCTAATGTAGTTCTAATGCACAGGGGGAATGTACTAAAGTTTAGCAATGTAATGCTGTGTAACATATTTTCAGCTGGAATGATTAATGGTTACACATCAGGGTGTGTAGCTGTCCAGCCATGATGCATTATAGCTGTTATTAACACTGACTGATTGTGGTCTCCATAATGTATTCTGTTTGTGTTCTAGGTGTCTATGTGTAAGCAGGATGTTGGTCTGCTGTCCTTTCCTACAAGGGGTGTGGCACTGTGGTGACACATTGACTGTGTCATATCCCAGGTACAGCTGAACACAAGTAACAGTTACTGCATGTGCCACATGGCTGATAGGTCTGAGGGGTGTGTACAAGTGAGTGCATGGTGGCTGATGTAAGCAGCTTTTCTACAGTGGACAATGGTAAGTCTACTGGGTGGCACACACCAAATGTTTGTGAATAACACACACACAGTGGCATTGGTGTTGATGCAATACACAGAGAATACTGTTCACATGGATGTACTTCATTTTGCAGTGAACTCATTTTGGCCTATGTAATTCCACCAAGACCAAATTGCCAAAACATTACATCAGTAAATAATCAGTCCGCCAGTTTAATGTAATTAACAATGGCACTGGCAGGGTATATGTCCTCTTCCCCAATGTAGTACAGTCCTGGAGCTGGTAAACATAGATGTGGTGGTGTGGGTGGCACAGCCCCCCACTTTGGAGGGTATGGGGTGGTGTAGAACCACACATAGTGTGATTAACAACTACTGAACCTGTTAACATAAACTGTACAGTATAACAGAATACTAAGCGGGGGGATACATACAACAATAACCCCAATGTGGGTGGCTGTGCCCACAACAACCACACCCAACTATATATACCAACTCCAGTATCACTGTACAGCTGTACAGTGGGGAAGAGGGCATTTACACATCCACTACTAGTTTTGATGGAATGAATTTCCACAAGATGATTGCTTTGAAATGTTACCTTTTGCCAGTTAGTTCTTGAACAAATGATCTCCTGGGACATATATGTTCTGCAAACTTGAAGTAGATCCCTTCACATACACAAACTTACTTGGCAACACTGAGAGTGAAACTCCTACCTAGGTACGTATTGTTACTAATGTGTTTGGCCTTAATTGCACACATCACAAAGCTAGTAGGGTGAGGTGTATCCCAAATTTCCTGTTAAGTGAAGAACATCACCATGCCTTGTACAGTATGATAATGAGGGATGTACTAGATGTTAATGAACAATACATAGTATGACATACTGTCACTTACACATTGACAAACATACAGTCATAGACACATTTGACAGACCTGGGTTTAGCAGTGCTAACTACCTTGTTAGTGAGTTCATACTGTTACAGAGTTTTTGCACACAGCACATGCATCATTGCACTGGATAGTATAATCAGTTACCTGTATGATTGATGGTGACAGCGGTCCAAATAGAGTGGACCTTGGGACATGTACTGGGGGTGTCATGGTGTAAAGACAGTATACCCAGCACCCACACCCCACATTGGATATTGTACTCACTGAAACCCATGATAATGCTCTGACATACCCACAATCACACATTGACCAGGACTGCAATACAAACCCTTGTCTATCTAATCAGTGCTACTACAGAGATATGCATTTATTGCACATGCCACAGGGATAGTAGGGTGAGGGTTTGTCATGGCTCTCCTAATGTCAGCAACATCACCATCCCTTATAATGTATGGCAAGGTTTATTGTATTTGGAGAATGTGGCCTCAGAATGCTGTCTCCTACAAATATGCACACTCACACACAATTGCACACACATATACACACACATACATACTCACATTTGTCAGGACTCAGAGGGTAACCCATGCCTATCTACCCATTTGTAGAACAGTGTTATGCTGGTACTGCAAGCTCCAAGTAGCCCATAGGGTAAAGAGTGTAACAAGGTACATTTAATGTCAATTACAGCTGCAGCCATTTCTAAGTATAGCAATGGGGGTGTAGTGGATGAGAAGGCCCTCACAGTATTTTGAACTACAAGTTTACAAAAACACAGACACTGTTATTCTCAGTAATGCACACTGACACATTTGTCAGTACTGAGGTCCATAGGTGCAGGTGTTCCTAGGTGTGTACCAGGCTAATGTCCATGGAGAGATGAGAAGAGTAGGGCATGTGGGTACACTGGTATCATGCCACCTGACATTTGTCAGCAGGCCATCTATCAACCGATGCCACTTGAGTGATCCCCAGGGTGACAGTTAAATTCAACATCCAATCATCTGGTTTTCTCTTGCAGAGGGCCAGTGAAGTGCTCCAATTGACATGTATGCAACATAGATAGCATAACATGGCCAGTGTCTGGGTTAGAGAAACCTGTACCCAAGCATGTTCTGTTGATTGTGGTAGTCTGGTTGAGGTATCCATGGCATGTGGTGCATACAGGGTGAATAGCAGTGAACAACTGCTTTGACTACTATAATTGTTTACTACTTGTTAACTTGTTAGTGGAAGTAGTCTTGAATCAGTCATGTTTTTATATCTAAATATACACATAGATACATATGGTGGGATACATCTGAGAAAGTATACACAACACTCATGTTTACACATAAGGATATGGATATATATATATATATATATATATATATATATATATATATATATGTGTGTGTGTGTGTGTGTGTGTGTGTGTATATATATATATATATATATATATATATATATGTGGAATGTGTGTGTGTGTATATATATATATATATATATATATATATATATATATATATATATATATATATATATATATATATATATATATATATACACACACACACACACAAATACATATATGTGTGTATATATATATATATATATATATATATATATATATATATATATATATTTATATATATATATATATATATATATATATATATATATATATATATATATATATATATACATATATATATATATATATATATTTATATATATATATATATATATATATATATATATATAATGCCCATAACATGTAGTGGAATCATACCTCAGCGCCATAACTCTCAACCTCTTAGTGCAAGGGAACGTAATGTAAGTATTGCAGTTATAAATGTAGAATGTTGCTACAGTAACAGGGGTTGTGTCAAGTAGGAAGGCTCTTCTGAAACTGACATCTACGCCATCAGTCACTGACAGATATCATAAAATCATCATAGTGAAGTACCACACAAATCACAGTAATGATCCTGTAGAATACAGCAGAAATATGACCAATAAACGTGGACAGTCTGAAACAATCTGGTCAGTCCAGAGGTACACACAGAACTCCTTAGTGCAAGACGTGTGGACCAAGCCTGACAAAGGGGATGTTTAAAGCCATGAAAATGGGGATATATCACAAATGCTGGAGTAGATAAGTTCACACAGTTAATGCATTCACACCCTCCTGTCTGTCCTAACACATATTAAATGGAGGACCAGAGGTCCCAAGCCCACATACTTCCCACTAGTTAGTGACATACATCTTCACAGCATCCTACTGTTTTTTCAGAAATACACAACACATATGGTGGCCAGGCAACAGTACATCTTATAAATATCTGGACATAACATCACACTAGGTAAATACACTGAGCTGCTAGGCATGTTACCAAGCACTGTCTAAATTACAGACAGACTGCCACAACACTAATCCAAGTTTCCTATGGGGGAATACACTTGTAAGTGCAAATATAGCAGGCACTAAAGGCATGCAACAGCACAGAGTAACAGACACCAGTCTGAAAGTGCATACCTACAACCAATCTCAACACAGTCACATTATGGTAAGCCTAATTAATAGTACAGTATATGGACTTTGTGAACAAAACCATCCTCATATTTGCCCCTCACACACTAACCTTACATATACTGGCCCAATTCACAGTGTAGTCTGATGCCTGACTGTGGTATGGGACATGTCACAGTCTGGCCCTACAAACATATACGCTGATAGGGTACCAGAAACTGGAGCAGCATGCAATCTCAGATAGAACAAGAGCAAGAACACTGACATCTACCCAAGTCTGTACACAAGCCAAATAACATATTCACAATACACTTCTACACAATACTGACACTCTGTCAACAATTACCATAAGTACACAGACCTCACTACTGTACAGACTAGAACAGAATGTCCAGGTTTTGTCCTCAAATATAAGGCCTCCTATACATAACATGTCTGGCAGCTTGATATATCACTGGCTTGTTATCAGTAATGATGTCAGTAAATAATGATATACTGTACATATGCACCTCTTACTGCATGACATATGGACAAAGGGTGACAGACTTGGGGGACAGATGCACAAAGACAGGGCCAATATTGACATATTGCTGCGATAAACTGAGAAACTTGCTGGTGTAACAGGATTTGTTGTGACATATCTCTTCTGAGGGATGTGAAGTCAGTAACTCACATGGATGTCACCATGTACTGACTGCAATCATCAGAGTATGCTACTGCATTTCTAAAGACAGAAAATGTGTGAGTAACACACCACATCTAAGACTCCAAACTCTGGCCAGTCTGCAGATATTCCTACAGGTGAGAGCTTCCTCAACCACATAACACTGTCATGCAAGACTTTAAATCATGTAGAACAGCCATATCCACACAAACCTTGTTAAACCAACATTACTTCAAATGTAGAACAGCAATACTTAATTCTGTCCCCATGTATGGAACATCTCCCTCCTGTTTGATGGCCTGTCTCCACAGTGTTTGTTGTAAGAGGTAATTCATCTACCCTCTGTGATGCTGTTTATCAGGCACCCACTTAAAGTCCTGCTCACAGTGAAGGAAAAGGGCCAACACCCACATGAAGTGCTTAGCTATAGGAGTGTGTTTCCATGCAATTGGCTATAGGAATGATGCCACAGCTGTTCCACATGCAATTATTAAGTGGGGGACTCCATTTCATGCACAGGCCATCAGCTGATCATGAGCATTACCTACAAAAGTCAAGCTGCTGCCTATGCAAAACAGATGTATTTTCCACATCTACCAGAGAGGGAGAGTAAGAGAGAGAGAGAGAGAGAGAGAGAGAGGAAGAGAGAAAGAGCCAAGCGTGTTTGTGTATGATCCTTGGGTGGAGAGTGGTCTCTGGGTATTATAATGGTTGCCTATATTGTTTACTCATCCATACTGTTACATAGTAATTGCACATGGCAGTAGACATTTATGGCTGTGGATTGTCTACAACAACCTCTACAGTGTTTGACAACTGTTGGCCTTCTAATGTGGACATTGGGGCATATAGGTCCTCAATATAATAATGTAGGAAAACCCACACTGCAGTGGATCCTGTCATTACACAATCACCCCAACACCAACACAGGATACTGATGACACACACACAAATGCACACTCACTTACCAGTACTGAGTTTCAGACCCCTACCTCATTATGTATTACTATTACAGTGTTAAACACTTATTGCACGCTCCGTGGAGCTTACATGTTGGAGATCTGTCCAAAGGTATCTTTGAAGGTGAGTGACATCAGCAGCAGTGCTAAAGGAGGGATAAGGGAAGTGTAGTAAGTGTGAGTGTCCACAAAATCAGGTGTCAACAAAGACACACACACACACACACACACACACACACACACACACACACACACACACACACACACACACACACATTATCACAGTTGCCAGGACCAAGATTAGAACTCCTACCTACCTAGTTTGCTACAATACAGTATTACACAGTTATCACAAGCGCCACGGCACTTATAGGGTTGAAATGTGGCCAAAGGGTTATTTCAAGGTGACTGACAGCAGGTGTGCTAAAGTAGGGCAATGGGAGGTGTAGTGAGTATGAATGGCCTCAAAATCATTCATCTCCACACACACACACACACACACACACACACACACACACACACACACACACTTGCCAGTACTGAGATTGATAGGTTCATTACTTCACAGGTGTGTAGTAGGTGAATGGGCCTGAAGGCTCTACAAGGCTAGGCAAAGGGAATACCTTGGCATCAGGCCACATGACAATGGTCCCCAGTGTGGCTCAGGGGTGTAGTCCCTGGAGTGGTCGCTAGGGGTGAGTATTGTATTCACCATCCACTCATCTGAGTTTCTATTGTGTGTGGCCAGTGATGTGCACTGCTTTCCATGTATGTGATCTATATTCCATAACATGGACAGTGTCTGGATTGTGCACATGTCCCACATGCATGTTCTTTGATGTGTGGAAGTGTACTCGAGGTCTCTGGGGCATGTTGTGTGGATATATTGTTATCTTCTTATGTAGCATTTCTGACCTCATTTGGTGAGACCTGGCTATGTAACTAAGGTTGTGACTGGACCTACACTGACAGTATGATACAGGTATTCAGTGGAGTTAGTGACATCTGTCCATACAGGGCATGTGTATAAGGCATGGTATTCCCTTTGTGGGGTACATTTGCAGACTCTACAGGTGTTGCAGGTGTCCAGTGGGGAACATGGCAAAAGGGCCACTGTACACATTTATTTGGCTACTGCGGAGATGGAACAGGGTGCCATGTCTTTTTACTTGCTGGATAACACACACTCAGTCAGGAAATGTAACACATCAAAGTACTTTCTGATGTCAGTGGCACTGTTGTGGTCAACAGGCATGTAGTCCACTGCTATTTACTATCTGGGGAGCAATATGCAGGGAACTAGCAATATAGTGGTTGTTGACTAGCCAAGTGTGTTTGTGTATAATGCGTGGGTGGAGAGTGTTCTCTGAGTAATGGAAGGGTTGCCTATATTGTTCACTAATCCATACTGTCACATGTAGGGCTGTGAATTGTTTACACCAACCTCTCTGGTGTTTGACATCTGTTGGCCTTGTAATGTGGACATTGTGACATATACTGGGTCCTCAACATAATAATTTAGCAAAACCCACCACACAATGGATTCTGTTATTACGCAATCACAGCAACCCCCACACAGGATACTGATGACAGACACACACACCTCCCCATACTGAAATTCAACCCCCTACCTAGCTATGCATTGCTACTACAGAGTACCGCATTTAGCACATGCTCCACGGAGCTTATAGGATTAATGTTGTCCCAAGGTACTTCTAAGGTGAGAAACATCACCAGCCCTTGTAAATACTGGCATTGGGTGATGTAGTGGGTGAGAGATCCCAAAAATAATTTTACCCTACATACACATTTGCTAGGGGTGAAGGTCAAGCCTCTAACAGTCTTTTCAGACCATTATGGTTACGCATTTACCACATGCACCACTGACCTTGCAGGGTTTAGGGTTGGCAACAGGTACTTCTAAGGCAGATGATATCTGCAGGACTGCTAAAATCAGGCACTGAGATGTGTACTGGGTGTAAATGGGGCCAAAATATTTGAGGTATGAACATACATATGTAGACACACAAGCACTTGCCACGGATGAGATTCATATCCATACCTATGCAATTATTTCTACAACATTGTTCCGCATTTATGGCATGCACCATGGAGCTTACATGTTGGAGAGCTCTCCCAAGGTATCTTGAAGGTGAGTAACATCAGCAGCAGTGCTAAAGGAGGGGTAAGGGGAGAGTAGTAAGTGTGAATGTCCATAAAATCAGGTATCATCAAAGACACACACACACACTCTCTCACACAAACACACACAGTTTCACAGTTGCCACATCAGGGATTAAAACTCCTACCTAACTGGTATGCTACACTATAGTATTATGCAGTTATTGTGAACACCACAGAGCTTATATGTTGGAGAACTGTTCAAATGTATCTTTGAAGGTGAGTAACATCAGCAGCAGTGCTAAAGGAGGGGTAAGGGGAGAGTAGTACGCGTGAATGTCCATAAAATCAGGTATCATCAAAGACACACACACTCTCTCTATCACAGAAACACACACAGATTTACAGTTGCCATGTCTGGGATTAGAGCTTTTACCCAACTAGTATGCTACACTGTTGTATTGCGCAGTTATCACAAGCGCCACTGAGCTTATATGTTGGAAAGTTATCCTAAGGTATCTTTGAAGGTGAGTAACATCAGCAGCAGTGCTAAAGGAGGGTAAGGGGAGAGTAGCAAGTGTGAATGTTCATAAAATCAGGCATAATCAAAGACACACACACACTCTCTCACACAAACACACACAGTTTCACAGTTGCCATGTCTGGGAGTAGAACTCCTACCTTGCTAGTATGCTACACTATAGTATTATGCAGTTATTGCAAGTGCTGTGGAGCTTATAGGTTCATAGGTAGGTACTAGGCTATCTGCCCAAGGGCATTTTTAATCCTAGCCAGAGTGTGTCGGCTTTTGCCGCCCCATTGATTAATTAACTGAGCTTCTGTCAAGCAGAGCCAATGAAGTGATCCCAGGGGTGTACTTTGTGTTACCCATCCACTCGTCAAGGCTTCTCTTGAAGAGTGTTAGTGAGGGGCTCTGCCTAATTTAGTTAGGAATTCTGTTCCAAAGCATGGGGAGTCTCTGTGATAGGAATCTATCCCTCCAGTATGTTCTATTTATTGTTGTGATGAGGTTTAGCTCACTAGAGTGTGTGACTCACAGTGACTTGGATTTCTTTAGGTGGAGCATGTCCATCAATTCTGAGTTGGACATGGCTTTGTAAGTCAGGCAGAGATCACCTCTGAGTAAGCGATATGCCACTGAGTACAGCTGGAGTTTTTTCAGTCGGGCTGCATAGGATATATGTTTGAGGCCAGTAATCCTCTTGGTGAGGTGCTTTTGTGGTCTTTCAAGCTGTTGGAAGTGTCTTGTGAGGTACATCCCAAATGGGGCATTGTACTCTATGATGGGTCTGATGAGTGATGAGTAGAGGGGCACTATAACCTCTTTATTTCTAGATCAACCCCTTAGTAATTAGATGGGCCACATAGAAGGATTTCCTAACTACTTTGGCAATATGATTGTCAAAGGAGAGATTACTATCTACCTGGGTCCCCAGATCTCTTATTACCTCTTCTGTATTAAGGGGGCTGCTGCCTATGTGGTAATTTGTGGGTGTTTTGTTTTTCCCAAACAGGATGACTATGCATTTTTTGGCATTTAGTTTGAGGCCATGACTTTGACACCAGGTGTCTGTCTCAGTAAGGCCTTTTTGGAGGATGTCCATGTCAGCTGGAGAGTCAATTATGACTCCCATTTTGCAGTCATCGGCAAACCTGGTTAGCCATAGTCCTCCTGTGTTTGCCTGTACTTCTGATAAATATATGGGGTCCCAGAATTGAGCCTTGAGGGACATCACTTGTGACTGGTTTAGAGTCAGACCTGGAGCCCGCTATTCTTACCGTGTGAGTTCTGTCTGTAAGCCAGTTGACAACCCATCTTGTGACGTAGGGGTTTATGTTCAGGGTGGTGAGTTTTTCTATAATACCTGAGTGAGGAATGGTGTCGAACGCCTTGTCGAGATCAAGGTAGGCTGTGTGAACCACCTTTCCCTCGTCTATGGCCTTGGTAACTGTCTCAAAGAAGTCAACCAGGTTTAGTAGGCATGATCTGCCCTTAACAAAGCTGAACTGGGTTGGGTCAAGTGTATGGAGGTTCCCAATGTCTTTGTTAATGAGTTCCATGATGATGCGCTCCATAGCCTTGCAGACCAGGCTAGTCAGGCTTATGGGGCCATAGTTACCAGGGTCAGTTGTGGCTTCTCCTTTGTGGAGTGGAATAACCATTGCTGTGTGCCATTCTATGGGCATGTAGCCTGTGGAGAGGCTGAGGTTGAACAGCGTGTTTAGGTGGGGGACTGGCACTTGGCCAAAGGGTTATTTCAAGGTGACTGAGATCAGCAGGCATGCTAAAGTAAGGTTATGGGAGGTGTAGTGAGTGTGAATGGCCTCAAAATCATTTATCTCCACACACATACACACACACACACACACACACACACACACACACACACGGAGTTTCACAGCTGCTATTTCTGGGATTAGAACTCCTACCTAACTAGTTTTCTACACTACAGTATTACACACGTATCACAAGCATCACATAGCTTATGGGGCTGAGACTTGGCCAGAAGGTTATTTCAAGGTGACTGACATCAGCAGGAGGGCTAACATGGGCAATGGGAAGTGCAGTGTGTGTGAATGGGCCATAAATCATTCCTCTGGAAGCACACACACACACACTCAGTCGCACACAATTTTACATTTCACAGGACTGGGTATACAAATGCTAGATGAATACTGATTTGTACTATAGTGTTACACAGTTATCACAAGCACTACAGACACCATAGAGCTGAGGGCTACCAAAAGGAATGTCTACAGTGATTGACATCAACACATCATGTGATACTGGCCAATTGGATGTGCAGTGGGTGGAACAGACCTCATAATTGAAATCGCTCTGCCACTGTCTCTCTCTTCCCCACATTTCTGTGTGTGTATGTGTGACATATTATAGAGTGTTGGCCATGGATATGTGTGAGTATTCCTATCCAATGTGTTGCAAAACATGAGTGGTGTACAATTTGGTGTGTGTGCACAGGCATCTGCGAATGACAAATATGTATAGTCCATTGTGTTGTCAGACATGGGCTTCATTTCTCTAAGTGTAGGAGCATGTCCAGTATGACCTTCTGTACTGAGTGTGTGAATCCATTCCAGGTAGGGTTGTACTCCAGGCTAGGGTTTGGTGTTCTACACATATCTCACAACCTGGAAACATCAAAAATCTGAACAAGGCCCATGACAAATAGGTACAAATCTGTATGCTGATTAACATAAAATTTGCAAACATAATTATGTAACCCACCCACTCCAATGGAATTGCGGGATATCAACTTTCAAATGCAAACCAAAGAACAGGCAACCAAAATATGGCACCAGAGTCCCCTTGCAGACATTCCAATGTCCCATTACCTGGCTATTTCACCACATTTACCATAAACACTAATGTGCATACTGCTTTACTTCTACAATGATTATTTGGATTTTATTTTTACATTTTATAGCACAATGCACAAACACTAATAGACGTCTGCTAAACAAAGCAATACTGTCTCACAATGAAAATAGACTTAGCATTAAAACTTCTCTCTCCTTGAAACTCACATTCATTGAAACAGCATTGAAACCCACACCACATCCAAAGAAAATGCATCTGGCCAGTGGTGGATAAAGATTACCTTTGGGCTGTTTTCAAATCATATGCCCCTTTCACACAAAACAAGAAACATACATGTGTTCTTTGGTACACCTTTCTGACTTAATTAAATTATATTCCTTGTATAATACAGCACACTTGTTTGACTTTGAGAGCATTTTAAATTTATTATTTGAACATTTTTCCAGTAGGCAATGAAACAAAATGCATGAACCAATAATGACAAAACTGCCCAATTCAGAACATTTCCATCATAAAAGTCTGCACACACACACACACATACACACACACACACACACACACACACACACACACACACACACACACACACACACACACACACACACACACACACACACACACACACAATATATACACATATATGTATAAAAATAGAATTACAGTAATGTAAGCCATGGGCATCTTGCACAGCTTCTCAAACTTATTTTCAATGTCAGTTTTTTGATTGACTGACTCTGATTTGTGTTATCAGACCAACTTAATAGCTGTAAATGCACAACAAAATAAACTAAGCAAACTGCATGTTTTAAGACTTCCAATTTTTAGTCCAAGTACTGACAGATCCTCTCCTACATTCATCCTGAAGCATCAAAACTATCATTGCAATCTAAATGCTGTTAACTGGCCACTCTTGCTTCTCCACTGCTGTGGAAAAATATGTGTTTTATCTTGAATGCTGGAAAATGTACTGTACTGTACTGTACTTATTTAAAATATTTGTCTTATAATGGAGCACAGAACATAATAATTCTGATTTTCTGTTCCTGAAGTTGGGTTAATATTTGTTGCTCTTCTACTGAGGCACAAATGCCCTTGTGCATGACATTTTCTCACTTCTGTTGTATCTGTAGCTACACCCTTGACTTGTTACACCTACCCACTTTAAAAGTACAACACAGTACAGTAAGTATCAGCAATGCATCTACATACTGTGGGAGTATTGCCCACAGCCTTCTGCATCAAAAGCAAGTATTTAACCTGTTATGCTATTAACAATGCAAACAGACTCAGCATAAGCAGCACTAAACTACTCTTCCCTGAAGCTCTCAGCTCCTTGTAAAATCCACTCGACACTCAACTGTATCTCTCAACTTTGCAGCACAAGAAATCTGGAAAAAGCCAAAATGTATTGGGGGGGCTAAAAAACAGGGACACGTAAACATTACTTGTAGAATTTTGGAGAGTTGCTAGAATAAAATGTTATGTTACCACAGTGTATTTCACTGCCAAGTCTTGGCCCCAGGTCCCTGTGCACTACAGTTAGAGCAACATACCACTATGCCAAATCAGCAGTTTCCTGAAAGATAGGAAGACTGAGACTTAAATGGCTATCATTTAGTGAATTCAGTTCTCACTTTTCACCATAGCTCTCAACCTCTTAGCACAAAAAACCTGGACAAAGCCAGTAATGGGGGAATACAGAATTCAGTTCTCACTTCTCACCATAGCTTTCATCGTTTTAGCACAAAAAACCTGGACAAAGCCAATAATGGAGGAATACAGATGAAAAATAAGGACGGATTTCAAATACTGATCTTATAAACTTAGAAAATTGTTAGAATAAAGGGTTTTGTGTTACCATTTATTTTCTGAAGAATATGAAGTATAAAATTCAAATGCCTGTCATTATTTAGTGAATTCAGTCATTCAGCGCTTTGCTGCAAAAACCCAGAAAACCACAGATTTTATAAGGAACAGAGCAAAAGTATGAGGTATAAACACACACACACACACACACACACACACACACACACACACACACACACACACACACACACACACACACACACACACACCATTAATTTGGATTGATTCAGTTGCATTATCAAATGTAAAAAGAAATAAATGAAAATGAAATTAATTACATAGCAATCTGTTTAATGATATTCTTGAGTGTTTCCTTAACGTATAAGCTGTATAACATTATAATTTTCCTTGTTTGGTAATGGATAAAGTCGTGCAAGTATCTGACCCCAAAGTGCCTGCTGGCTGTTCTATCCATTGAAACCAATTTTACATTAACAATGAGACATTTGGGAGGAATCTATTGCTGCCTTGCTTAAGATTATGGCCTGCTGATAAATATTGACTACATGTGGTGCCCTTAGATGACTTCTGGAAGGAACAGACTAAACCTCACTGTTTTTCAGAGGAAGATAAGACATTTTGTGGCATATATCAAAAGAAAGTAGAACAGTTCCTTGGTGGTTTGCCCTGCTTACACCTAGTCAATATGATTACTACCTCTGGTCTCTGAAAGCAGTCCATACCTAGTGGGATTAGTCTAGTGAAGAAAAAAGTTAGTAATTAAAGTTGAATAAATCAATCTTTCAAATAGTCCTTACCTTCAGTGCTGCTAAAAATACAATAAATACATCTTTCAGCTAGTTGTTGACTGAATCCTAGATTGATATGTAACAGTAATGAAGCCCAGTATATGCTAATTGGCATGAGTGTCCAATGTATAGAGGGTTTCTTAAAAGCTTATCTGTCATTTAAAGGAGCAAATTATTTTGTAGCCAGTTAACCAAGTAAACTCCATAGGCACATGTACCAATTTTAGGTGCAATCTGGGGTCACTGTCTAATTAAGTGATTTGACCAGCCTTGACAACAGTGGAGAGAGAGAAAGCGAGAGAGAGAAACTCAAGACACCATGACAAGGGTCGTTAATTGACATTCTTCATCTCAACCAAGCAGCTTGGTTTTACCATTTATTCCCATCTTGGCTTTTAACTGCTTTGCAGTAGAATAGGGAAGGAGAATTTTAAACTTCCTCTGCAATGAGTACATCAATAATATAAAGGCCAACAAATGAGCAATCTATAATTAGAATCCTAAATTGGTCATGAATTTCACTGTACTCTGTAGGCTGAAGTATGTGCTAAGCTTAGGAAGCATCCTGAGATACAGCACTGCAGATGATCTCAGATGAGTGGCAAGTATAGTGATTTAAACAAGTTTAGGGAGCACCAGCTGAACTGACACACAATATCTTGCACACAAAGTGGATGCAGAGAGCATTTGAAGTCCTTTGTAGTGACTGTGACAATGTTATGCTGTCACAGAATCATAGATGTAGGTTCAATGGCTGTGAAAGAGGGATATATTAAGGGGTGTGTTGCACACACATATGTAATGAAAATGTTAACTGTTTCTGCGAACATAATGACATGGCATGAGACATGTAAAGATATTCACTTATGGGGACACTCCTAGATCAGTAAGGTATCCTAGGCAAAATGCACTAAATGATCAAGGTGGTCATGACAATGTCCCCGGAATTACTCGATGATGCCTCCTGAATCCTACCAGTCAACATGTTATGTTACAAGAAGGCTTCATGCATCAATTTATGGAAGTGGAAAATAACAGGAACAGATATAATGTAGAATTTTTGCAGGTGTGTATAAATTCTATTTTTTTAACTTTTTACATGAAGAAAAGACACACACACATACCTCAGAGCAAAACGACATAACCCTCTGCAATAGCTAATACTAAAACAACATAACCCTCTGCAACAGCTAAGACTAAAACAACATAACCCTCTACAGCCACTAAGACTAAACCAATATAACCCTCTGCAGCAGATAAGACCAAAATGACATAACCCTCTGCAGCAGCTAAGATTAAAATGACAAAACCTTCTGCAGCAGCTACCTCAGATTGCTTAGAAGTTAGAATGTCAGTGCAAAGCAAATTAAAAAATTCTACCTTAACATTTCTGTTCCTTGTGGCTTGTAGCAGCAGAACATCAATGCAAATAATTCTTAATGTGAATGGCTTGGCTGGAGCAGCCATTCTCAATCCTGTTTGCAGAACCACCATTATTTCTGCTTGGCTCAAACAGCTGGAAATGCATGCATGTGAGCCCTTGAGCTCAGTTCTGACTTCCTGGTAGGCCGTTTCATGGATCTGATGTCATCGCGCACGTGATGACATCAGCTCAAAACGCCAAAAAAAAAATTTAAATAAAAAGCTCGGAAATTTGGAAATTAAGGGATGCCACTCGGAAATTAAGGGGTGCACCCCATTATCTGGACCCCAAAACTTGGTAAAAAATGAGTAATTCAGTACAGTTGGGAGGTATGGCTCTACACCTGTAGCTGGCAACCAGTTTCTGCAGGATATCTGTAGATAAGTTGACAATAT
The DNA here is from genome assembly GCF_019279795.1 of Protopterus annectens. Classification (NCBI taxonomy): domain Eukaryota; kingdom Metazoa; phylum Chordata; order Ceratodontiformes; family Protopteridae; genus Protopterus; species Protopterus annectens. The sequence continues at coordinate 93,569,539 of NC_056725.1, forward strand.
GGAGTCACAATGGGTGACAGATGGTGGGATACTGTAGCTATTGCTGTCTGTGCTGCTTGTGTTACATGGTTGGTGTTAGCAGAGATATTCAGACATTTGCACTGTTTTACACTGTGATGTATTATGTCATCAACTACTGATAGATATACTTATTTGCTCACAGTTATTTCCTGGAAAATACAAGATGAATGAAGCTGTGTCCAGTATTGTGGTCCACAGCCTACATATTCTTGCACACTCATGCCATTCTGGAGGGGTAGCTGCAGACACTTGCTGATGGGTCTGTGTAAATGGTCCAGCACCTTGGTACTATTGTGGCTGAGGATCCCCTTCTTGTACATATATTGACATAACAGAATGTCCATAGCCTGCTATGCTATGGCCATACCTCTCAGCTGTACATATTCACCCAGGTTACCCAGAGGCAGGGCTCATATATCTGGTCAGTTCCCCATTCACATTGTGGTTTACAAGCAGGTTTATAGCCACCCATTACTGGGTTTGCATGCAAGGGTAGTATGGGCACATATTAGAGTTTCAGACTTTACATACTCCATGACATCCATGCTTCTACACCCCCACTCTGTTATTCTATCCTCTTCCTAACATTATGCGAGTGATATCTGAGAAGTATCCCTATAGTTGGCCCTTCATCCCAGTGGTATTTAGGGGTTGGTCCACAGTTCATGTAGTAGGACATGGTGGGCATGCTACTGGGATTTGTCAACATGGCCTTGCATTTGTGCTCTGTTGACTGTATTACGTTGTTAGTTGGGACCCCATGAGATACCATACATTGGCACTACGGGTGAGGCACACGCCTTTGACAGAGAACTGTAGACCATTTGGAAGCGATGCAGGCCATCTGTAGCAGGCCAGTACATTCTGTCACTCCTACATTCCCAGGCTGCGAGCCAGTGGATTACCCTGGGGTGACAGGGTAAGTGTGCAAGGTGTTAACGGCTATAGTTCCTGTCTATATTAATCCATTGGTCTGGATGCAGTCAGGGTGCTGCTTACAGCTAGGGACACACTGGCCTGGGACACCTCTTCAGCATGCTGCATTCTGTAGGTATTCCCATACAGAAGTGGGGTCATATTGTACTCATTCTCAACACCAAGGATATGACCTGTGATAAACCTGTGGCTGATGGTGGGATGATCTGAGTACATGTGTGATATGGAAGCTACTTGCAGCTGGCTCACAGATATACATGGGACATTCCCCTTATGCTGCCTTGTGCGGGGACATAGGCAGTCTCTCATTACTTCATAACTGTGCCTTTTGTGGTCTGCCAGTGACTGGCCAGACTACATCAGTATTCCACACTACACAGACAACTAATGTGCTGCTAACCTGTATGTACAATTCCAAAGTTGTGTGCAGTTGACAGTTACATTTTATGTACTCTGTCTAGGGTACTTCCACCTGTGTACTGTGTGTATGTCTGGGCCCACATTCATGGCATGTCCATCTTTCAGACGGTTTCATATATTGACATCTGGACAGTGAGTATGGATGACTGCTGGCATGGGTATTGCTGAGAAGCATTGTGGTTGGCACTGCAGTTGAAGGAACATGGCCCTGTCATCCACAGTACTGCCCATAGACCACTGAGACACAACCCTCCATGCCTACATGCTGACCACTTCCAGACAATATTGAGTACACAACAACCTAGCATACAGACACCTGCATATTGTACACATGCAACAATCTATCCTGCAGATTGGGCCAGCCCGGGTAATCTGTGCTCCACTGTTATTACACCTCACACTTACATGTCACTGCATTTTTACATAGGATTGTGGGGGGAGGGCACACCTGATGACTTTAAACATTTGCTATGACTGTACTGGTATTTCAGGTACTCTGTTGGCTTCCATTTCATTTTGTATTCTGACTTATCATGCAGACTGGAGGCATAGCAGTAGAGTACAGATCTTAGGTTTTATTGACCTACATTTCAGTTTCAGATTTCTTACCCTTCAGAACTAACATACAACTGCCAGACCTGTTGTAGTCTGTCTGTATAGGTCTGGAAGGGGGCTGTTAACCAATTCCTTCAATTGGAGGCCTTAGCCTAGACTTTCCTTATGGTCATCTACATGTGTCCTGCTGGCTGAGGCTGTTGTTGGGTATGTGAGCCTCACTGACATGCATGTGGTGTGTCCTTATGGACACACACTTTTGGGCCACCACATGTATTGCAGTGGGATTTTTCATCTTGTCTAGTACTGGCTAGTATGCTGACACCAGTATTTGTTATGGATTTCATGCTGCCCATATAGGTGTCCACTATCTGCTGCCATCCCATTCAGCCACCCGATTCCCTTGCATGCTCACGTTCATATCATAGCTACAACTATCAGAACATACTACTCCATTCAGCAATTGATAGGCAGAGTGACTTACCTTGTGGCTGTGCCAGTACTGAAGACGGTGCTGGAGGGCTGACTATGTTGGATACACATAGTACACTCCCTATACATGGTAAAGCATGGGTAGTGTCATGTTTGGCATCCCTTTTACTGTATGTGCAAATCAGAGAGAGGTGTCATTCCCTGGGTCCCTACCATGTCAGTGTATGTGCTATCCGTTGCCTCTTTGCCAAGGTCTGGGCATACTGGCCATGCCTCCTTCTACTACATGGGCAGGCTCAGGTAGTTCCTCCTCTAAGTCCCTCTGTGATGGCCTTGGCAATGGTGAGGGGCTGTGTGGCCTTGCCCCGTGCTGTTGCTGCTGCAGCTGTTTCTGCAGGATCATATTGCATAGCATGGCACATACTACGAACATTTGTGTACATGTAGTTGGAGAGTACTGCAAGGCTCCACCAGATATGTCCAGGCAGTGGAACCATGACTTTAGCATCCCAAACACATGCTCTGTTATGATTCTGGTTTGTGTGTGTGCCTGATTATGGAGTTCTTATTCAGGTGTGTGTGCATTTCTGAGGGGTGTCATCAGCCATGGCTCCAGTGCGTAGCCAGCATCCCCCACTAGGTGGCCGTATGGGATGTCCCCACTGGCAAATGATTGGTACAGTTGTGTCATATGCCAGATGTGGGAGTCTTGATAGCTTCCAGGGCTGCCAGCGCACACATTCATTATAATGACCTGGGCATCACACACGACCTGGCAGTTGATGGAGGGGAAGCCCTTGCGGTTTATGTAGACCCTACCACACTCACCGGGTGGTGCTTTGATGTGTATGTGTGTGCAGTCTATAGCACCCACTACATCAGGGTATTCTGCTATTTGGTGGAAGAGGCGCATATTGCTGGTGAACGCCTCACGGGTGTTGAGGAAATATATGTGCTCACCGGCATGTGCTGACATGGCATCCAGGAACTGGTGGAGTACTCTGGATGCTGATGCCTGTGAAATCCCCATGATATCCCCAGTTGCCCTTTGGAAGGTACCTGTGGCTAATATTCTTAAGCCTACACATACCTTGGTATCCACTGGGATGGGTTCCCCTCTTTTGGTTCTGTGTGAGAGGCGTGGCCGGCACAGCTCAACAATTTGCCATAGAATGTCCCTGTCCACCCTATAGCACTCCACTATCTCCTGCTCATGTAGCCCCTGGTAGGTTACTCTGGGTTTGTACACTCTTTTCCTTCTCCTCACTGTGTGTTGGTCGTCAGCATTCTCATCCTCACCACCCTCAACCTCTTCCACATATTGATGTATGAGAGCAACAGCAGCCCCTATCATTTTGTTATTTTTGTCTGGTAAAATTTCCCTGTCTGTGTACACCAGCGGTGTAGAAGTTTTGGGAAAAACCAGACTAGAAGGTGTTTGCATAGTTTATAGTAGTGTGCTAGGCTGTTCCATGTGTAATTGACTGATTCTGATACATTTCACCTGCCAGCTATACTAGTTCACTTTGATTGCCTTACTACTGTTGTTTTCCCTTCCCATTGCCTTTCCGTTTAAGCCCCAAGACACAGAGCGCATACCCATTGCTCAGATGTGAACACAGCTGCTATTTTCTGGTTGTTTTTTTCTTTTTTTTTAAACCTGGTGCACAGCTCGCACACCCGTTTAGGCAATGTAAACACTGCTAGGCAGCCTCAGACACACCCCCTTCCTTAGCTGCACTTAGCTAAGGGCAAACACAGGCCACAGAGCTCTAATAAGCTTACAGCAAGTATGACACTCCCCCTTATGAGGTCATCCACCTCTTAGGCTTATATAATGGTGTTGCTGAACCTACATGGTTGGGTGCAAGCTAACACTGAGAGGAAATCTGTGATTCAGTATCAATCCCCTCATTTGCATAAAACAGAATGCTAATTCATAGTTACCACACTTCACTCAGCCTTCCCCCTTAGCAACCACTATTCCCTGGTATTGTTGTTTTATGCATGCCATTGACTATTATGGCAAAATGCTGATTTGGGTTTAAAAGCTTATTTCCAACTTTTTTCTTATTTTTGGGCAGATCCCGTCTGTGCACTGCTGCTCTACTCTTAAATGGCTGAGATCGAACAAAAAAAAAATAAAGTCGTTTTTATAATTTTGCAACTATTTCTCATGCCAATGGCCATATATTTGGCCATTGGCATGCCTACTACATTGAATACATGCTTTCTTTAGAGCTGTCATGCCTCTGTTTTGTAATTTGCACAAATGTATTCGGTTAATAACCGAATACATTTCTGCAGGTTACACTATTCCTGCACAGACACCTGCCTGCTGCCTGGATCACTAATTCACCTCATTTGCATGGTTTTCACCAGCAAATGAGGTAATTACTATATAGCAGTGGTGTCCGTGCGGGAATAGTGTAGGCGTGCTCGTGCACATCTCGGGGGCTCGTTCCTGGATCCCTCGGCAGCCATATTCCGTGCAGCAGCTCTTGCACTATTCAGGCACCCCATGCAGAGCTTGCTGAATCCGGCCGTATATTTTTGAATTTTCTTTTCCTTCTTTAACTTTTTTTCTCTATCAAATTCTTTTTTATTTCTTACTGCACAACAGTCAGCTTTTTCTTCGTGTCCTCTGTTTCTTTTTTCCTTGTTACATTCTTCAACTTAATGTACAACTTCTTTATCAGTCACATCTTTTTGTAATTTTCCTTATATAACACATTCTTCTCTTTCTCCTTAATAACGTCATTGTCATTTTCATTTTCTTGCTCATTCATTTTATATTCTAGCCAAGAATGACCAGTATTGCCAATTGTTTGCACATTAAATCACATTGTTTGCATTACTTCCTGTTTTACCACATAAATAACATCTTTTTTTATCACATTCATCAATTAAATGATCATTTTCCCCAGAAAAATAACAAGTCTTTGCTTTACCCCTGTATTTGACAAAACTCCTATTACTATGAACATTAATAATACTAGGCAAATGCATAGCATTATCATTTTCCATTTTCAGTATTACTCCACATTCCCATCCCCCAGTCTATAGTCCTCTTTCATCATATAGTGTTGTAGTGTCCATTACTTCTTTGCATATAGTTAACAAATGTTCTTTCAGTTCTTTTGCTTCAACTTCAGTTCTAAACTGGATCATTATTCTTGCACCACATATTCTGACCATGAATAAATATTTTTCTTTTGTTCGTATGCACCCAAAACATTTTCCATGGCCTGCCCTGTCTCAAATATCAAGTCACAGAAAAAGTCTTTTTATTAATTAAAATAAATGTCCTTACTTCTTTTTCTTTGACACCCAGAGGTGCTAAGACAGAGTTCCAAACCTCATAGTTGACCAAACCTTCTTCTTTTTTACTGCTCAGATGTACTATATACTTCTTTTTAGTTCCTTTTATTTCTTCTTTCTTCTTTGCTCCTACTCCAACAGTTTGTGGATACGTTTTTGTCTCTGGAACTTTTTCTAGCACAGTCTTTTCTTCTCATTTTTCTTCTTCTATTTTTCCAAGATGTAGCTCCATGAAATTGCTGGTCCATTTTCTGGCTCACTTTGGTTTACCATTTCTACCAAATAATCCTTCCACCACCCCCACCACCCACAAATGGAGGGTTGTAATTATGCATTTTTTCCAGAGATAGCTGTCTCTCCTTCAAACAATCTTCTCTAAATGTTTTCTTCTGAATCCATTTCTGTTTCAGCTATAATATCCTTTTCCTCCAGTGTCATTGTTTCTTCTGCACCCACATCATCAGAAAAAAGTTCTGGTAGTGATTCTGCCATTTCGACAACATTTTCAACAACTTTCCTTCCAGTTTCAGCAACAGATGAATCAGCCATGTTGTCTCCCTGTTTGTCCGGGCTGCATCCATGCCTGGAATAGGAACAGTAAGTCCGTTGTGTCACTCACAAATGATTCCCCCTACTACCAAGAGTAGGGGAAGTTCCCCCAATGCACTGGCCAAACTTCCTTTTGTCAGTATTTATACCACATCGGGTCCCCCTGAAAAGCAGCCACTGGCCTAGTGAGACTAACACAGTCAAAAAAGGATAAACAAAATAACTATTTCCTTGCACATATATTGGAGGGATCATGGAATTTTGCCAGTCCTGTTTTAGTACTTGGAGAAGGTGTATGGCTGTGCAGCTCTGAAGCATCTTGTAGGAAGTGCTATAGCACTACTGAGTAACAGAGTAACTGTTGCATACTATTTGAATTCTATACTTGAGGAGTGGGTTTGGTGTCTGCATTCTAAGCCTTAAATAAATCACATTAAAAGGTGAGCACAGAACTCCACCATGGCTGTGCCTTGTCTTATGGATTTTGTGAACACCATACAAAGGCACAGGCAATGTTTGGAATGAATCCAATTTGAGGATGTGACTGTGGCATTTTTGTTGTTTCTAGTGATGTTGTTCTCTTAACTTCCAATGACTATGGTCTCCAGTACACACTGGGAGTGATTCATTACTTAGTGTAAAAAGTTGGGAATATGAAATCAGTAGTTTCAAATCAGAGATCATAATTCTCTCTCCAAAAGGATTGCTTGATCTCTGCAGGGGAGGGGGAGCAGGTGCCTCATACATATTCATTTCTGCATCTTGAGGTCTTGTCAATGAGTAAGAGTAGAGGGGATAAGGAGACTAGACAGAAAATGGGTGCTGTGGCAGCAGTACTGCAGGTGTTGACTGGAAGTGGGGTAATGAAACAAGAAAAGAGTCATAGGACAAACCTCTCTATTTACAAGTCATTCTGTGTTCCAATCTTCACCTCTGGTCATGAGTTTTAGTTAGTGATTTAAAGGACGAGATCTGAGATACAAGAAGCAGATATGAGGCTTTCACGTGGAGTAACTGGCACCTACCACAGAGAATTAAGACTGAGCTGTTAAGAATCTGTTTTCTGTAGTCAACAGTACACGGTTTGATTCCTTCCACCTACATGCATTTACTGTGTGAATCTGAGCAAGTCATTAAACAACACAGTGCATCTAGATTGCATTTGGAAAGGGATTATTCTTGTGTCCACTGGGCTTAACTAGTTAATGAATAGATAAATAAAGATTAGAAATAATGTGGTTCACTTTCTGTGACAGTGTCCGATGCTCAGCAATAGGAAGACCTTGGATTATGGCTACTGATCTCTCATTTTGAGAAGACTCAGTTCAGTGTGTTTTGATACCTTGTGAAGATGCTCTCTCAGGAGGTATACCTGGCATGGCCCAATGGTAGGAGATTCCAGGGCAGACCTAGGATTGTCAGAGGGATTATATCTCTCAGCTTACCTCAGAATATTTGTAGATCCCAAATGGCAGGATGGAAACTATTTCTGAGGCTAGGAGAGTCTGGTCTATCCTGTTGAGTTTACTACCGCCACAACCTTCATTAGGACAAGTGCTTTATTAAATAGATAAAAGGTTTACAAAAGCTCAGTAACAATCAACTGTTATAAACAAAGTGTTTATGATTACTTTTCAGAGACCTAAAATGTACTTTTAAAATATATTGATAGTTATTTATTTTACTTATATTTTGTTAACAATCCTTTACAGAGTGGACTAGGAAAAAGAGTTCACAAAAATATTGGGTTAACCTTACCGCGCATAATCCTTTATGTAGGGGACCAGGAAAAAAGCTCACAAAAGTAAGCAAAAAACAATAAGAACCATCACTAAACATGACAAGTGCAATATGAGTACAGTAATTCTGATGCTATTGCATGACCAAAGGCATAGAGGTAAGATACATAGAGACAATAGGACTGAACTTTGAAATGTGGAGCTGTTGTTTCATTTTAGAGCATTGAATTTAGGACAGTTAATATGGAGTAACTGAATGAAGGTAGAAGGCTTGATGAATGTAAGTCTTTTTTAATTGGGTAGACTGCCAATAAAGTGAGAATCTGCACATATAGCTGGAGTCTGACAGTTAATACAGATAATTAAGGCTATGAGCTGTTAATGAACTGCTTCCAGGTATAAAGCCAGCATTTGATTCCCCAAGCCTATTTTTTGTCTACTGTGTGACTCGGAGCAAGCTGCTTAACCATTTTGTTCACTTTGATGATTTTCAACAGCTTAAACAGTCAGTATCCTGAAGGGAATGTTGTTTGATGGCATAGTGACCTAATAAAGTGTGTTAAATAGAGATCATAAAGAGCAGGAGTGAATATTTGTCTGATTTTTTTTTAAGAGTGAGAACTCTCACACCCATGCTACTTATAATAACCTCTCAGGTCAATATTACACAGAAAATGGAAACACTTCCCCTTTCTTAAAAAAATTGAAGAAGAAAACTAACTAAGTGCAATAGAATAAGTAAACGTGATTTTATAAGTGTTTATACACAGTTTTCATAATGTTTTAAATCTTCATTCAACACTTTCTGATACTACATTTTTAGATGCAAGTTTATTTTTAGATTGAGAACTAGTGATGTCATTTGTAGATTGATTAGTTGTGTAAGTGTTTTCATTGGTTGATTTTTCTTTTATATAGGCTATTGTATTAGCAGAATGATGAAACAGTTTTAAGGAACTGTGAATGCACTTACACAATAAACATTTAAATGCTTTTGGATTGATTTTTGGATGAATGTTTTTTAAAGTATATGAAGTTAAAGGTTTCTAAATTCAGGGATTGTTAATCTTGGCTATATTTTTATATAATATTTTTAAATAATATTTTTTGGTACTAGGCACAGCTTTAATTAATTAATCGTTTTAATTATTCAGTTATTGATGTAATTTGTTGTTTCACTATATATAAGTAGTGAATTTTACATGGAGTGTTTTATGATGAAGTCACTTGGATGAAAGCATTAATAAAATTGTGTGTGTACGCTAATACATTTGTGGTTTTAGACCAGCCTTCATTGACCTTCGGAGTTCCTGGATATTTTTTTAACGGTTGCTTGTTCTTGGTTTTCATGCTTTTTGTTGCTGATTTTTGGATGTATTTGTTCTGTCTTGGGTTGGTGCAGCAATTTTTTATTGTTTATTGGATTATCTATGTGTTAATGCTGTGTTTTGCAGCACTGCTTGGTGAACCACTTGCTGCTCTTGCTGAGTCTGTTTCTTGGGATTATCTACATATAAATATATATATATATATATATATATATATATATATATATATATATATATATATATATATAAAGTGTGTGTGTGCTTGTGTGTATGAGCAAGAGAGAGAGAGAGGCATTTAACCATTTTTTTGTAAAATCTGAGTCATTTCCTGATATATTGATATGATTGTGGGGATATTTTTGTTAACCAGGCATAAGCTTTTACATGACAACAAGAAATTGTTCTGTAAGTACACGTTTACCGAGATATTTATGGAAATATGAAAACATATGCTTAATTGCATAATTAGCAAAACAAATAATACTGAATATCACTGAAGATGTGTAATGCACAATGCAAATATCAAAGACAGTTTACTTCAACAACATCTAGGGTTTCATTTAATGTCATGCAACAGTTTGTAATTCACTCATTTTCTAAAGTATTAAGAACATATTAAAATATTACTTGTTTTTGTAATTACTAGCAAACAACTAGGAATATTTCCAGTATAGTGTGATATAAACCAGTATTGACAGTGAATTGTCCTATCTACCATTTTTATGTTTTATACTATATACCTCTATATCATGTAGGTCTCTCAGTTATGAAAATATATACATAAATTTGAAAATATGAATAATAAATGGCAAAGATTAATTTCTTCACTGCAGCACATCCTAGACTAACAATCTTAGTGTCATTTTTTATTAACTCTTTGCCCTTTCTAAAACTGCCTATTATTTTCTGGTAAGTCAATTAGTTAAAGAAGCCAGACCAAACAAATTCTGGATGCCATAAGGTGGTACAGGTGTGAAATGGAAGTATGCAAAAAGGCACTTCTGGCTTCAGTGAGCTAAGGAAAGAATTAAGAAAGGGTTGTTACCAGTGGTAAGCAGCCTGGAATCACTGGAGGCAGCCCTTTCTGATTCAGAGGCAGGCATTGCTCAGTGGTCTTAGGCAGTCTGTAGGATTACTGCAATGGGCTGTCCCTTGGCCCCAGCTATATGCTAATGTATGCTAATGAGATATTCCAGGGGGGCAGCATATGCTAATTAGGCATGTGTTCTCTCCCAGAAATGTCTACTTTAGAGCATTTACACTAAGCCGTATAAATTAGTATGGCTGTCTAAGGTAACTAATTTGGCTAAACATTCACGTTCCCTCATTACTTTTATTGGGTGAGATTTCATTATCAGTAACAGGGAGTTTAGCAAACAGGTGGTTGTGAAGTGTGTGTGGGTCTGTGTGTGTGTGTGCATGTATGGGTGAGGAGGAAGGCTGTGTGTGTCCATGAATACACACACACACACACACACACACATATATATATATATATATATATATATATATATATATATATTTGTGTGTGTGTGTGTGTGTGTGTGCATGTGTGAGAGAGCAAGTGTAGAAGGCTGTCGTATAATCTCATATAGACTAACAAACTAGTCCTGCAACACTAGGGGGGACACTAGACACCAGTGAAAATGTATTTATTAATTTAAATTCACTTATAAAGTAGATAGAACACTTTTGCAGTGAAAAAGACATATAGGTGGGAGGGGAGGGAGAACACGACACCAAGTTTTCCAACATTATATTGGGTCACCTAAAAAGTTAATTTAAAAACAGATTTTGCAGAATGAAAGACATAAGATGAATGGGAGGTTAACACTAAATGTCAGGGATAGTAACCAGTTTAAAAAAAATAAAGAACAGAGAAAAATGCCTGTCAAACACTGACCACCACCTTTCCTATGCAGAGCTTTAGTCTTGTCTGCTAACACAAGACACCAAAATTAAATACAAAGGTTGCCTGAAATAACCCTAAAACGTCCTACACTACATATCAAAACCTGGTGGTATAATGTGGGCACCCTCCAGGAGTAACAAAACTCAAATCTGAATTCATGAAGTCCATGTAATGATGAAAGCAATCATCCTAATGAATGTTTGATCAAGGAAACTGTCGCATGGCTGGTCAATGAGATTGCACTTAAGGGAATTATAGTATACCTTTTTGCAAAAAAGATTAGTTTGTCTGGTGCCTGATCTACAATCTTCTCTTTCTGAATAACTATCTCCATATGGATTATCTCTAACACCAGACAGCAAAACAGAGGTAATCCAGAATGCTCAAGTCATGTTTAATATCTCATCTGTGACCCCGAGAGTGACAGGACTAACAAGAAAAAGTTTATTGTGGAATGTTCATCCATCTGCCTACTTAACTCAATAAACTCCTTGAAACTTCAAAAAGGTGTCTTTATTCCACCAATAGAGAAAGAGTCCCATAGGTCTGCTAGCTAAAGTGATTTTTCACGGACTAATCCTTTACACTAGATGACAGGGATATTCTTTAAATATTACCCCAAGTCAATTAAAAAGAACAACAGAACAGTTAATCAAAAGCACAGTTTGGAGGGACAGGTATATTTTGCATAGGATACTGCTGCTATGAAACAGTCTCCCCATCCACATAAAACAAAGTTCATCTCTGCCCATTTTCAAGCACAACTTGGATCTATGGATGGGAAACAGAAAAGTTACCCAAGAACTGCACCTTCTACTATTACTAATGGACAGGGGCAGCTTCTAAATGCTTTATCCCATGCTTGGGTCCCCTCAAACTATCTATGGCATGATCCCAGTTTTTCTCATTGGGGTAATATATAATTATCGACCACTGGTTGGTTAAAGAGATGGGATAGGTTATTTTGAGCACTAAAAGGGAAACTGGCTAGGATTAGAATTGCCTGCAAAGTGTAGTAGCCACTGAGGACCTGGTCGCTTTGGGACCCCCCCCCCATATGTGTGAGAAAGGAATCCTCTCACTCCAGCTAAAAGCAAAGAAAACTCTAACCAGCAATCATCCAAAAATAGACTGCAGCCCCTGGTTTATCTCCAGGAACCTTGTTGTTGCCGCTTGTGTAGTGTAGGTGCCAGTTTTGTAACTACTGTTATGCCTTGTTAAAATCTGTTACATCAGCTAGAGTGCATACCCCAGGGGTAATAGCTGCAAACCTTCTTCCTCTTAGCCCACCCTCACCCCTTTCATCCATTTCACTGTTGATAATTTGTTGTATGTTAAGGTATATAGCCCCTCTCAATAGTCATAGCCTTCAGTCCCTCCTCCTCAATACTTGTTCTTCACTAAACCCCAAACAGAGGTGCAAAGTCTCCAGCTGCTTTTATCTTTAGCTACATTGTGTGCAGCAAACAATCAGCAAAGGGGAATACAAATATAAAAGAGAATAAAATCTGCCCTTGCGGACTAGTAAACAGCATACAACTTCCACCTGTGGTGTATTCCTACACAGTTTTTCTTAGAAACCTTCCAGTCCTTGAACAAGGGTGCCTGTATGTTTACCTTATTTCCTTGGATGTCCTTGATAATTAGTTAGGTTTAGCAGAGTCCCTTGGATTCTCCTCTGCTACTTTAAATTCCAATTGAAGGTTTCCCTCCCTTCCTCCACCCCCCAAGTGATTGCTCAGGTACAACATACCAAAGGTTTTAAAAATCCTGGATGCCATATTTGCTCTAATTGCAACTGAAAGCCCTCCAGGTGTAGCATCTCTAGTAAGTGATAGTATTATTTTTCTTTTTTTCAGTGTTGTATTCCACACTGTAAACTCACTGTCCCTGCATAGAGTAGTACAGTAATTTCTCTCTGAGGTAGCTTTCCAGTTATTTTTTATTTTTCTGGTATAGTTTATATTTGGATATTAGAAGCTTATGTTTTTGACCCGCGGTAGTGGTGCTGCGGTAGCGTTGTCGCCTCACAGCAAGACTTTGTCACATTCGATTCTCAGCTAGAGCGTCTTCTGTGTGGAGGCATGCGTGAATGGGCGTGCCTTCATTGAAGGTTGTGCGTCAGGGCTGGTAACTCGGCACGTAAAAATCCACTACCAAACATTAGCGGACTGGAGTTCTGCTGTGGTGACCCCTACCGGGATAAGCCGAAAGACACAAGAAGAAGCTTATGTTTTTGTTTTTGCTTGCTCCCAATTTCAGTAAACCTGATTCAGAGTTCCTCTAAATGATAGTTTAGACTACTTTATAATGTCACAGTACTACTAGCTTAAAAGTGATTCCAATAGCTTCTTTCAAAAATAAGGGCATGAATATAAGCTACTTTATTAATTGTGTCTTCATGTAAAGCTTTTTTATTTGTTTAATTGCCATAACTATCTGCTATGTGCAAACTCTTTTTTTCTCTCCTCCACATTTGTCTCTCTTTCTCCTTAAAGTACCCTGCTCCCCATTGCACTGTTCCTGATATAGTCTCTAAGAACCCACCTACCTGGTGACAAAGGACCTTATCAAAATATCTGCGGTCTCATCTAACAGCCTTGTTTTCCCTGCACCCTCTCTCAAGGAAGCAAGAAAGTATGTGGTTGTCTAAGTCCTGCTTGTAAAGCTGACTACCGTCTACTATTGCTTCAGAGGTTCTAAAGTATGCTACGAGCCTGAACAGCCAGCAGCCTTTACCCCCCTCCTATCTACCCTGTATCCAACAAACCTCTTCTACTTTATAATAACCCCCTTTACTAGCTATCATTCCTTCCCTAGTTCTAAACCAGCTAGTTCCCTTACATACTTACATGCAATACTAGATCTGCCCACTAGGTGGCACCCTTATCCCATCTTATATCTCCTGCTTGTCCCTCTGTATTTCTTCTGTAATTACACTACATCTCTTAAGTCCTAGACCTGCTCTTATTTTCTCACTTACCCTTTACTTCAACTGTCTACACCCACCTGTTTTTTTTTCTCATAGACTTCTGTTTTATCTCTGATCTATCCCACTCCTGTCTTGCCTAACTTTCCTTCAGTTACTAGCATTGCTGATAGTTTCTTCGCTAGATTTTCCTTCACTTGTCTCTACCCGCTCCATTCGCCCGACAGGCTCACTTCGCTTTCCAACCCTACCCCCAAACCCCACCCACCCCAGGGGTCCTACTCTTATACCATCTAACCACACCCCTTCCCTCTTCCACCAATCACAAACCCTTCACCATTGGCCACTTAACTCCAATTCCCTCCTTTCACTTACCACTCCCTATCTCTCCCACCACAACCTCCACCTATTCCTTTCCACACCTAGTATACCTCCGAGCCTATAACAGCAACCTAACAACTTACCCTTCCAGATGTATAAGCTACCCACCCCAGCCCTCTTACAGAGGTTACTCACTCTTACACTTCTACCACCTCTAACTTTACCTTACCTGCTAACCTCCTATGAACACCCATTATATCCACACCTTCTCTACCTCAATAAACTATCTACCTCTCCTTCTCTACCTATTTTCACTAACCATGTTAACATAACATCTACACCCAGCTATCTAATAGCAAAATACCATAGGATAGCCCACATTAGATATGACTCTCCCAATCCCAGAAAATCTCTACCTCTACATAGTAAATTCCCAAATCCTAGACTTTAAACACTACTCTCCTCTTTAAAAGATGGAGACATTCACCCAAGCCCAGGCCCAACAACTACTACTACCACTCAACTCCTCAACCCCAACCCCTCTACTATCCATTCCCTTATCACCACCTAACTCACTCTTATTAGCTCACGTAGCATTAATAACAAAGTTGCACAACTCCATGCTCTCTTGGAAGTCTACTCCTTTGACATTCTTTGTTTAACAGAAACTTGGTTAAAACCTGTAAGTAAAGACAATGAAGTCATCCCACCCAGTTTTAATATTTTGTGACTTGACCGTACAACCAAAAAGGGTGGTGGTGTAGCTATTCTATTTAAATCTGGGTTACAGATTACTACCTATGACTATAAACCACGTCAAGACTCCAACGCTGAAATTCTTATTACCAAGCTTCAACTTAACACATTCAAATCCATTTATATTATCTGTATCTATCTTCCTCCTGGTAATAACATTGCCACCATAGAAAATATCCTTTGTTGGTTATCCCAAAATTTACCCCAAGAAACCATAATCATAGGTGATTTTAACAATGATTGGAAGTGTTGTAGCAGTAGCCACCCTACCAGCCATATTAACCTTTTTGTTTTTTCTCAAACCATTACCTCCCCTACCAGGATAAACAAGCCTAATAAGAAAGAAAGTACCTTAGATTGGATTCTCATAAACAATCATCCCCAGACATATGAAACTGGAACCCTCCCTGATGATGTAAGTGACCACTCATTAACCTACATCATCAGGCTTAAATCCAATCTACCTAATCCAACCATATCTAGGACAATTAGAGCCAAGAAAAACTTCAACCCCAATCTCTTCCAGAGAGAACTAAGAGCATGTAACTGGTCTCCCTTACAGTGCCTCACACTGGAGGAAGCTGTTAATTACTTTAATTCTAACTTCCTAGCCATACTAGACCACCATGCACCAACCCGCTCTATTAGAATGAGAACTAAATCTGCCCCATGGCTTTCAAAAGAAACCAGGCAAAAAAATCCATCTCGGAAATGAATACTGGAATAAATCTCATTTAACTAAAAACCCAGTAGACCAACAAAACTTCAGACAGCTTAGAAATGAAACTAAAAAAGCTATACTGTCTGACAAAAGAAACTACTACCTACAATTCCAGCAGACTCACCATAATAAACCACAAAAGTTCTGGGGAGTATTAATCAATTATTACACCCAGGTCAATCCATCACACCAAACCCACAAGGCACAGACCAGGAGAATCCCAAGCAGACTGCTAATGCCTTTAACACCCTTTTCACTGAGGCCATTCAAACTCTTGCCAGTCAGTTATCTACTCAGAACTTAACTATATCCAACTCTAACTCTAACCCATCCCCTCCATTTCTCTTCCAACCAGTCCAAACAACATATACTCTTACCCTTATCCAAAAACAGAAACCGTGCACTCCTTCAGCAGACCAACTACACACTGAATATCTACAAAAGGCAGCCAAATCCATCACCTATCCCATTTCCATTCTCATCAATAGAACCATCAGTGAAGGACACATCCTTAAAATCTGGAAAGTATCCAATATTATCCCCCTTCACAAGGGTGGGAACTCTACTTGTTGTGTCTTTCGGCTTTTCCCAGTTAGGGGTCGCCACAGTGGAACTCCGGTCCGCTAATGATTGGCAGTAGATTTTTACGTGCCGAGTTGCCTGCCCTGACGCACAACCTTCAACAAAGGTACATCCATTCATGCATGTCTCCTCGCAGAAGACGCACTAGCTGAGAATAGAACAGGACAACATCTTGCTGTGAGGCGACAATGCTACCGCAGCACTGAACTCTCCAATTACTGTCCCATAGCCCTACTTTCTCCCTTAGCAAAGATCATGGAAAAATGCATCCACAGACAATTTCTAGACCACCTAATCCAAAATAACTTACTTTCAAACTCTCAACATGGTTTCATACCTTCCCATAGCACTACTACTGCCCTCCTTTCCTTTACTGACTGTATTAACAAAAAACGTAACCTCACTATGCTTTCCTCTGCACTGTTTATAGATCTGTCTAAGGCATTCAATATGGTAAATCACCAGATACTTACAAATTACTCAAATCCCTGTCACTAGATGCATTAGCTATAAAATGGTTCCAGTCCTACTTAGATAACAGACAACAAGCTGTACTTTGGCATAACATTATATCCACCCATCTGCCCGTTAACATTGGTGTTCCTCAAGGGTCCATATTAGGACCTCTCCTGTTTTCTATATTTATCAATGACCTTCACCTAGCAATCCCCCAAGCTACATGCATACAATATGCAGATGATTCCACACTTATATGCTTAGCCACATATATATCTGAACTTAACTCCCTTACCCAAAATGTGTTTAACACAGTTGAACAATGGTTTACACAGCACTGTCTCCTTCTGAACCCCCCAAAAATGAAACTCCTCCTTTTTACTCCTACTTGTAAGTCCCCCCAATAGACTTCACAGTAACATCCAATAATGGTACTCTCATATCCCCAGATCCAACTACCAAACTACTAGGTATCACCATAGATAATAACCTTAACTTTGACACCCATATTAACAATACTCTAAAATCTGTTAATAGAAAACTAGGCTCTCTCTACAGGATCAAACCCTTCCTCTCTCCTGCAGCTAGAATAACTATTGCTCACACCCATCTAATTTCTACTCTCCTCTATGCCTCACCCATATATACTAATCTCTCTAAAAACAACCTTAAGAAAATGGAAAACTCCTACAATAACATAGCCAGATTTGCTACAGGTAACCCTTTCAGAGCCCACCACTGTAATAATTGAAAGCAGCTAGGATGGCTTGAATTACAAAATCAGCTTAAATTCCACCAACTGACCATTGCCCATAAAACCCTTTACCAACCTACCAATACCCCTATACTATCTACCCTCATTACCCCCTACAACAATCTAAAGACCTTACGATCATCACATAAACTTCTTGTAAATATTTGTAAATCAAACAACAGGGCTGGGGACTCTCTTTTCTCTAATACTGTTGGAAAATCCTGGAACCTTCTTCCTAACGAACGTTCCTCTCTTCCCTCTATATCACTCTTTAAAACCAAATTGATACTTTTCCTGAGAACACACTGGTTTTGCCCCTGTACTAAACCTGTCTGATCAACTAGCTCTTCTTACTTGGTTCAACCTACCCTCCTCTTCTCAGTAATCAAGTTCCTTTTCTTAATAACAACTTACCTTGTCCTTCTATACTATTACTTACATCTTCAGAATCTCATTAAGGAGACTGTTACTAATATATTGTATAATTTCAGCTCCTACTTTTTCTTTATGACTACTTGTATACTAATATATTGTAGAATTCAGCTGCCATCTTTTTCTTTATGATGTATTGCAACTACATTTTGTATTGTACTAATTGTATTTGTATATTTTGCACTATGTTATGAATGAATGACCTCTGATTATTCTCTGTACTGTGCCTGCAATGTTCATTGTGTACATTAATTTTTGTATATGTGATTTTGTTTGTTTCCTCGGAGCTTATCTCCCCGGGCCACTACTGAAAATGGACATATATCGAGTTAGACTAGCCCGGTCAACAAATGTAAAATAAAATAAAATAAATAAATAAAGTCAGCTAGCCTAGTATTTACCTATAAACCTATGATCAACGAAAAATCTTCAAATCCTGTACCCTTGCTCAGAAAGTATCTAATTACCAGTGTTTTATTCCTGTGTGCTACAAGAGCAGCTCTTGCAGTGACATCCTCTTTCTAAATAATAAAAAGTATGAAACTCTAATGTCTGGTATTATTGACTGACTGTAATAATCCATCGGTCAGGCAAAACAGGGTAGGTACACAGCAAAATCAGGGTCATTCTGTAAAGCTAGGGATAGTTGAGATGGGTGGGGGTATGTCTGTGTGAGGGAGGACTGCCATGCCACTCAACTGCTCTGCTGAAGACGTCTGGACAAAGCAAGGAGAAACAGTAGATCACAGCAGGGACAGTTTGGAAAGATTAGTCCCTATCACCTAAACAGTTAGTAGGCCAACAGGGGTCTACTCAAGTGATCATGTGCTAGTAGCTCATGATACACTTGCTGGCAGTCACTTGCTCTAACTGGCAAGTCCCCTAACTCACATTAACCCTGTCCTAATGAATTACCTAGCCCTCCTATCACCCGATCATGGTGAACTGCATAGCCTAACCAGAACCTTAACTCAAACCCTAAAATGCCTACCCAGTCCCTAACTCTAACCTAGAACTCATTTCCCTGACACTAAAGTCCGCAATCACTCCCTAAACCTCCACTTCAACTCCCTAAACTTAAAGTCCCTGATGGCTCCCTAAGCCTACAGTTCCACTCTCACTCCCTAAACTTAAAGTCTCTGATGGCTCCCTAAGCCTAAAGCTCCACTCCCTAAACCTTAAGTCACTGATGGCTCCCTAAGCCTAAAGCTCCACTTCCTAAACCTTAAGTCTCTGATGGCTCCCTAAGCCTAAAACTCCACTGTCACTCCCTAAACCTAAAGTTCCCAATTGCTTTTTATTCCTAAACCCCTCTCCCACTTCCTAAACCCAAGGCTCCCTTCCTGCTCCCTAAACCTAACATTATTGATCACTCATTAACCCTAAAAAATCTCCCTCTGTTCTTTAAACCTAAAACTCCTTACTGGCTCCCTAAACTTAAAGTCTCTTTTGCTCCCTAACCATAAAAATCACCCCACTCTCTAAACCTAAAATTTTCTTCTTACTCCCTAAACCTAAAGTCCCTGATCACTCCCTTACCCTAAACTCCCCTTCAACTTTATAAAAGTAAAGCTTCCCCTCCCTAAACCCAACCTCCCCCTCCCATTTGCTGTCTGAAACCCAAACCTGCATTCCCACTCCCTCCCCATGACTTCCACACTAATCTACTGTATCAAGGCAAGATGTAGCAACTCCATTTTCTCCCCACACAGACAAGTCAAAACCATTTTCTTACCTTTAAGACTAAAACCACATGCTATGTGTGTGTGTGTGTGTGTGTGTGTGTGTGTGTGTGTGTGTGTGTGTGTGTGTGTGTATATATATATATATATATACATACATATATATATATATATACACACACATATATATATATATATATATATATATATATATATATATATATATATATATATATATATATATATATATATATATATATATATATATATATATATATATATATATATATATATATATATATATATATAGATCAATCCATTCACAACCCCTTTTCCCATTTTTTCACACAGGGTCATAATGAAACTTCAACAATGACAGTCAACTACAGTCAAGGTTTGTATCGCCAGGTGGCTAGCCCTGCAATGGCTCTTCCTTCATACCTCACATTTGCATGCACATTCACACTATGGCCAAGAGTGTCCAATCCATCTACTGCATGTCTTTGCAATGTGGGAGAAACCTGGAGCACCCAGAGGAAATACACAAGAACACAGGGAGGACATGTAGACTCCACCCCAGCCAAGAATCAAACCATCATCCCTCTTGCTGTGAGGGGACAACGCTATCTGCTGCACCACTGTTCAGCCTACATATGGATTTATATTACATCATCGAGTTTTCAGAAACTTGAAATACATATGTTCAAGACCATATGATCAAGTTTCCAAAAACTAAAAATTAAAAAAAGAATAAATGCACATTTTTGCAAGAGAAGAAAGCCCCCTGCACCCCCACAACACTTGGAAATTATGTATACTAACTCCGAGATCCCACTACAGTGAAAAACAGGGTAAATTCCCCATTGAAGTACTTATGTATACATCATGGTACAGTGGGGATCATGGTATTCACCATTTTCCCCACTGTAGTGCGATCATGGAGTTGATATATATAATTGCAGGAGGATCACCCCCCCCCCCACCCACACACACACACACACACACACACACAAAAAACATAGATTTTTTTTGTTTAATTTCTAGTTTTTCGGAAACTGCATCACATTGTCTCAGCCATATGAATTTCAAGTTTCAGAAAACTCTGTGATATAAAATAAATCCATATATATATATATATATATATATATATATATATATATATATATATATATATATATATAAAAAACATCTTAGGTATGACTATGGGGAATGTGCTGTGCCTTGTGTCTGGATAATGTCCAAATTAAAGTAGAAGGATAACTGAATGTATGAACTAATATCATCAGAGGTCCAACACTGGGTGAATTAGGGCCTTTACTCAATGATTCAAGACTTTTGGATTTCACCAAGCCCAGTCTAGAATTTTTGTAGATGTAGCCTGGAATTTTACTCACACTAATATTTCTTTTGTTCTTACTGAAGCTGAGGAGAAGGTCTGGCACAGCCTGCCAAAGTGGCTTGTTATAAAAACAGCATGTTTGCTGAAGGGACTGCAAAAAACTTGACATAAGCAGAATGTACTGTCTGCCAAAAGATAACTGTACTAATTTTTCTTGTGGATGTATGCAATAACTCTGAACTTTTAAATAAGTATTGCCTCCAGTGTCTTTTGCAGACTTGCAATATCTATATATAGTACATACTATTAAAGTGGCTGACTAACTTAAGTGTCTCATTTTGTCACATTTGCAAAATCCCATAGCTTGTTCCTAGACATACTGGAGACAGTCCCCATTAAACCAAGTACCCCATTCATGGGAGAGAGTTTAACTACCCCCTATAGACTGGGAAATATACACTGCCTCATACTCGCAGGCACAATAACTCCTGGACTTTATTAACACAAATACCCTTGAACAGATAGTGAGCACACCTACCAGAAATTCAAACATACTGGACCTGGTACTCTCTAATATGGGAGAGTGCCCCCTCAATCCTAAATTCACAGCAACCTATGCAGAACTGTTCACAGAGACTCTGTACTACTATGTAAATGGCTGTACAGAGGTTGCTGTACCTACGAGAAGTAATCACAAACAAACTCTAAAAACAAACCACAATGGTGGAATCATAACCTTAATGGGGTGTATAACAAAAGGAAAAAAAAGTCATGGCTGAAAATCAGGACGAGCAACTCCCATAATGATAAGAGCTCTCTAGTTAACGTAAACAGGAAACTAAGAGGACTAATTAAATTCAAAAATGCCAATTATGAGGTCAAAATAACCTCACAGACTAAAAAGAACCACAAAGCCTTCTACAGCCTTCTACAGCTATGTCTGAAGCGTCAAAGGTCAAAGGCAGTACACATCAGTGCGTCAAACTGGTGGTCGGTGGTGCCACCTTAATTGGCAAAGCAACATACAGAATTTGCTGGCTGAGAAATTAAGCTCAAAGTTCATCCTCCACTCCCCTCCTGCCTCCCACCCATGAAATACCTACTAGCATACCACCCAACTATTAACATTGAGAAGGTTCTGGCAGTGCTCACTAAGGCCAAAAACACAGCCTCAGTGAGCCCCCAAAATATCCTAGAATGCTTCCTAAATAGCTTGAAACATAACCTGTCAGGACCACTTGAGTAACTTTTCAATTATAGCCTCATAACAGGCTTTGTACCATGAAAATGGAGGACTGCAATGATTATCCCACTTCACAAGGGTAGACTATCAACCAACCCCAGAAAATGCAGACCTATCAGTCTGACTAGTCTAATATGCAAAGCCATGGAATGAATTATCATGGAAATGATCATCAAATACATAGGCAACCTTCAAACACTGGATCCAACCCAGTTTGGCTTTGTGAAGGGAAGGCCATACCTACTAAACCTGTTAGACTTCTTTGAGACGGTCACTAAGGCAGTGGATAAGTTGCCCAAACCCAATTCAATTGTAACTTCAGCAATTAGATGGGGAACAAGACATTCATCCCTGGTTTGGCATATATGTCTCTAATAGACACAGGCAGCCTGTAAATGGGTCATCTCCAGGGCACCTGATTGCAAATGTTTCATCTCTCAAGACCTTGCTTACACTTATCAAGGATACCAGAACTTGCCAGAAATTTGAGATGCATGGCTAGGCTTAAAAAGGCCATTGTGGTCATTAGCCTAGTGCACACCAATGAACCTATGAACTACAGGGGGAAAATAGTGCATACCACCTCCCTGGACCTGGCTAAAGTACTTGATACAATACCCCACTCAGGTATAGTTGACAAACTCATCAGACTGAGCATAAACCCTTCATAACTCCCTGGATTGCCAGCTGGCTCACAAGGACCCAGCAAGTCAGGACTGGTGATACCACCTCCACTATGAGACCGGTCACCAGCAGGGTACCTCAGGACTCCAAGGTAGGACCGCTGCTGTTTGGCATTTACTTCTTAGAGGTAAAGGCTATTCTCAAGAGCCTTTGGCTGACCAAGTTTGCAGATGACTGCAAACTGGGAGTTGTCACAGATGACACAAACATCTTACAAGAGAGTCTAACACAACTGGTGCCAAAGTCATGGAGTAAAACTCAATACCAAGAAGTACATTACAGTGCTTTTTTGGAAAACTGCCATCCAGGTTATTCACTCCATTGACAAGACACCCCAAGAGTTGACCTGGTAGTCAGGGATCTGGTAACATATATAGACAGTAATCTGGCCTTTGAACAATATGTAGCTGAGGTAGTCAGAAAATCATTCTATGTCACCCAACTTATAAGTAAGGACATGGCATCCAGGTCCAACGAAACCATAGTGCCACTTTTGTTCAGCCCTTATCAGACCTGTCACTGAGTATAATGTCCTCTTTGGCATATACCTGACTAGACATATGCAACAGCTGGAAAGTCCATAAAGGTTCTTTACCAGGCGAATCCAGGGTATAAACACATTGTTCTATATGGATAAACTTAAAGCCCCATCTTTATACTCTGTGTCTTACAGGATACTGAGAGACGACCTATGCCTGGCGTACAAAGCATCCTTGGATCCAACTCTGATGGATCTTTTGCACATCCACCAAATGAATAGCACCAGAAGCACTAGATCCAAGTAATTAAGCTTTGTTTGTGACACAAATAAGAAATGTTGGCAAGACCGATATGTGTCTCAGAGGATTCCTATGCCCTGGAACAGGCTTCCCTTCCATGTGAAGCAAATTCCATTCCTAACCCTATGCAAACATAACCTTGACCAATGGATAGAAATCAGAAAGTCACCCTGATCTGGCTCCCATATCTCTGCTAGACAGAGACAGACAGTAATGTCCAAACTAACATTCCCCCATGTAACCTCTAGAAACTTCCTAACATGCCCTCTTCTAATGATCATATGATGCATGGTGCATAGGGGTACAATTGGGTTGGATTGCACAACTATGCTTATAAAGGCCCTGGTGGTCATTAGCCTAGTGTATACCTATAAACATATGAACTTATGAACAAAATTACCAAAAATAAAGACTCACTTTTCTAAATAGCTGCCAAACAGAGCATTCATTTAACTAGACTGTTAACTGACTGTGGATTTACTCTTGGTTTAAAATACTAACGAAGGCAAGAAAGCATTTTACATACTGTGATATAAAGCATGAATTAATTGTACCATGTTTCAGAGGTGACTTGGGCTGTAGAAATGTAACAGAGAATTAAAGTGACTACAAAGAGACGCAATATTTGCATTACTTACATGAATGTTTGCTTCTTCCATGGTGTGATATTTATTGTTTGCGCTTCCATTATGAGTGAACAAAAGCAAATGCACTGAGAATCGGAATCCCCAAACCACATTTGCCAAATAAAATTGCCAAAAACAATTTTTCTAAGTGTTTTTGCAAGACGGCAAGCTCCGCTGCACCACCACCACCACCCCATATCCCACGAACTGGTATATACCAACTCCATGATTGCACCAACTTGAAGAAAGGGAAATTCCCTGAAAAAGGGCATCACTGCCTGCACAACTCAGACAGTAATTTTCTATGGAGAAACTGGTCATTGGTAGGCTGAACCTCGAGCAACTGAAGCTCAAGCATTCAATCAGTCTTCAGTCACCAGTAGGTTAACCATGTGGTGCACCTGTTATTTGATAGCATGTTTTCCTTATTAAATTCATTTGACTGACAGAGGTCACATACTGCAAAGCACTATGCTATTGTCAAACAAATTATGCAGAGATAATAGAGTGAGAGATAAGCAGACAGTGTGAGAAAAATCCCAGGAAAAACAGAAAGTTTCATATAAATGTAGACTGCTCCATGCCCATATGTCTAAGTGCTCAATAATACTTGGAGCAGCTATACTCAAGGACACTGATTTTCCATTTTCTGGGAAAAATAATGATAAATTCCAGGTTTTAAAAAGTATAGGTTTTGGAAAAATTTTAGATTTTCATGGAGTTCAGCATTTTTGGCTTCACCACTCATTCATCACAACCTGTGCTTTTCAGATTTACTGCTTGTTACTGTCAGCTTGCTGTATAGAATTTGTTTTAATTTTGTATATTTCTAGATGTTAGAAACAACAAATCCAGTTAATAAGCCATGTTGAAACAAGGCAGAAACAAGTTGCTGACGACTTCAATTCACACCAAACTGCTACAGGACAGCGATTTATTAAAAATATGTTAGCAATTTCACAGTGATAAACATTGCATTAAAAATATGTTAGCACTTTCACAATGATAAACATTGCTTAAGTAATGTTTATCATTGTGAAATTGTGAAAGTGCTAACATATTTTTAATAAATCTCTGTCCTGTAGCAGTTTGGTGTGAATTGAAGTCTTCAGCAACTTGTTTCTGCCTTGTTTCAACATGGATTATTAACTGGGTTTGCTGTTTCTAGTATTTTTTTCATGGAGTTCATCACTGGTTTGTGGCATTTTTTCTGGATATTTCTAGATATCTATTAAAGTAATCCGCGGGGGTGCAGCGGTAGCATTGTTGCCTCACAGCGAGAGGTTCTCCCGTTCGATTCTCGGCTGGAGTGCGGGGAGTGCCTTCTGTGTGGAGTTTGCATGTCCTCCCCGTGGTTGGGTGGGAGTTCAAAAGACATGCGTAAGTGGGTGTGCCTTCGTTGAAGGTTGGACATCGAGCTGGCACCTCGGCGTTCATGAAAATCTACTGCCAATCGTTAGCGGACCAGAGTTCCGCTGTGGCGACCCCTAACCAGGAAAAGCCAAAATACAAACAACAACAACAACATTTCTAGATATATTAGAAGCTCTAGCGAAATTGTGGTAAGAACTAGCAATTACACTTAAACATCATGCTTACAATTCTTGGATTTCAATTCATAGAAAATTGAATATCATCTTTTTGATAACTGTAAATCAGTCCCAGGTTATATTTGTAGCTGTAGTACATATCCCTAGGTGTCGTTAAGCCCTGAAAAAACAGCAAATGGATAGGATATCAACGTGTGATGCTAGCTCAGCTCTAACATAGGAATCTGAAAGTTAAAAATGAACAGCAGTCAGTTTAAACATGTCACTCAAATGACAGCTGTTACTGTAATCCCAATGCTATAGGATTCAGCTATGAAATAATGTTAAAGCTACATTACTGAAATCCTAATAATATAGGATTCAGTTATGAAATAATGTCATAGCTACATTACTGAAATCCTAATAATATAGGATTTATCTAAGAAATTGTGTAGGATTCAATTATGAAATAACATTACAGCTATGTTACCATAATCTTAATAATATAGAATTTAATTATGAAATAACATTACAGCTATGTTACCATAATTTTAATAATACAACATTTAATTATGAAATAACATTGGAACTATGTTAAAATTCTTTTAATAATATAGGATTCACCTATGAAATAATGTTGCAGCTATTTTACCACAATCTTAGTAATATAGAATTCAAACATGAATTAATGTTACAGCTATGTCACCGTAATCCTAGTAATTTAGGATTCATCCATGAAATAACATTACAGCTATGTTACCATAATCCTAGTAATATAGAAGTACTCATGAAATAATGCTATTGTAATCCTAGTAATATAGGACTCAGCTATGAAATAACATTACAGCCATGTTACTGTAATCCCAGTAATATAGGAATCAGCATTGAAATAATGTTACAGCTATGTTACCACAATCCTAGTAATATAGGATTCAACTATGAAATTAACATTACAGCTAAGTTAATCCAATCCTAGTAATATAGGATTCAACAATGAAATAACATTACAGCTATGGTACCGCAATCCTAATAACATAGGATTCGACCATGAAATAATGTTACAGCTATGTCACATTAATCCTAGTAATTTAGGATTCAGCCATAGGTTCATAGGTTCATAGGAAGGTACTAGGCTATTGGCCCTAGGGCCTATATAAGCCTAGCCAAACAGTACCCTGGCTTTCGCCACCCAAGAAAATTATTTTCCTGTGCCTCTGTCGAGCAGAGCCACAGAAGTGATTCCCGGGGTGAATTTCCTATCTCCCATCCAATCATCAAGATTTTTCTTGAAGAGTGCTAATAAGGAGCTTTGTTTGATATAGATAGGTAGTTTGTTCCAGAGTATGGGAAGTCTCAGGGGCAGGAATCTATCCCTCCAGCATGTTCTGTTTATTGTGGTGACAAGGTTTAGGTCCCTAGAGCATGTAGCTCAGAGGGATTGGGATTTCTTTAAGTGGAGCATGTCCAACAGCTTTGGGTTTGATATAGCTTTGTATGTTAGGCAGAGATTGTCTCTGAGTAGGCGATATGTGATGGAGTAAAGCTGGAGTTTTTTGAGACAGTCTGCGTAGGGCATCTGTTTGAGGCTGGTAATCCTCTGTGTGAGGTATTTCTGCGGCCTTTCCAGTTGTTGTAGATGTCTTGTGAGGTACATACCAAAAGGGGCGTTGTACCCTATGATGGGTTTAATGAGTGATGAGTAGAGGGGGTACAATGACCTCTTTTTTCCTGGATGAGAAAGCTTTTGTGATGAGGTGTGCCACATAGAAGGATTTCCTGACTACTGTAGCAATGAAATTATCAAAGGAGAGACTACTGTCCACCTGTGTCCCAAGGTCTCTTATCACACTTTCGGTGTTAAGTAGACTACCGCCTATGTGGTAGTTCATGGGTACAGAGGTTTTACCAAAAGAGATGACAATGCACTTTTTGGCATTGAGCTTGAGGCCATGGCTTTGACACCAGGCATCTGTCTCAGTGAGGCCCTTGTCTAGGATGTCCACATCGTTAGGAGTTTTGATTATGGCTCCTAGTTTGCAGTCATCTGCGAACTTTGTTAGCCAAAGACTTTCTGTGTTAGCCTGTACTTCAGAGAAGTAGATACCAAACAAGACGGGACTCAGGACTGAACCCTGTGGTACTCCACTTGTCACTGGTCTGAAGCTGGATTTACAGTCTGCTACTTTCACAGTGTGGGTTCTATCAGTGAGCTAGCTGGCAACCCATCTTGTGATATATGGATTTATACCTAGTTTAGTGAGTTTATCTATAATTCCAGAGTGGGGGATGGTGTTGAAAGCCTTGGCAAGATCTAAATAGACTGTGTGAACCACCTTACCCTCATCTACAGCTTTGGTGATCACTTCAAAGAAGTCTATCAGGTTTAGGAGACATGATCTGCCTTTTACAAACCTGAACTGGGTAGGGTCCAAAGTTTGAAGAATGCCAATGTCATTATTTATAAGTTCCATGATGATACACTCCATACCCTTGCAGAACAGGCTCGTCAGGCTAATGGGGCAGTAGTTCCCTGGGTCCATGGTGGATCCCCCTTTGTGGAGTGAGATAACCGTTGCTGTATGCCATTCAGTGGGCACAAAGTCTGAGGTGAGGCTATGATTGAACATGGTACTTAGGTGGGGTGCCAGTTCATTCTGTAGTTCATGTAGAACGCAGCCTGGGATGTTGTCAGATCCCATGGATGCTGTGTTCTTGGCTTTGGAGAGTGTGTTTTTTACCTGTGCAGCCATGATTACAGGAACTTTGCATTCTTCCAGTGTAGAAATGGGCCCTTTAGGGGGTGAGAGAGGGGTAAAGTTAGCACTGAACCTATCTGCCAGGATGTTGGCAATATCAGTTGGTTCTGTATATTTAGTGCTATTGTGCTGTAACTCAGAGCAGATCTGAGTGTTGCCATTGAGATTCTTGACATAGCTATAGAATACTTTGTGGTTGTCTTTAGAATCAGTGGTGATTTTGTTTTTGTAACTAGCTTTGGAGGATTTTATGAGAGATCTCAGCTTCTTACTGAGGCTGACCCAGGAGTTCCCCCAATCATGGGAGTTTACTGTTTATGACAGGGGACCACCAGATTGGCTTCCTTTTTTTGGAGGATAGCATCTAGGTTCTGTTAAGGATTGCACGATCCATGTACTTGTGTAAGTGCTTATAAAGTGCATTTGTACAGGATTCAGCAGTCGTACCTCTATTGCCCATCAGCATGGGTGTCATGATGTTTGCCACTTCTGTCTTAAGAAGTGTGAAGTTGGCTTTGGAGAAATTTTTTACGGTGGTTTCCCTAATGGGGGGTGGGGGTGGGATGTGGATGTCTAGGGTGATTAGCTTGTGGTCAAATCTGACCAATGAGGAATTGACCTCTGGTGTGGAACACCAGTTGCCCATGTTGGTAATGACCAGGTCTAGGATATTGCTGCCCCTGGTGGGGGTGTGGATAAGTTGGTCCAAGGCATTGGAATTTATGTATTCCAGAAAACGTTGAGCACAAGTGTTGGTACATGAGTAGTTTTCCCAGTTAATGGTGGGGTAGTTGAAATCGCCCATTATTAGGGTGTTAGGTTGTACCCTAATATTTTCCTTTGTATCAAGAAATGAGGATTGGGAATCCTGGGGCATGGTGGGGGATCTGTAGCAAGCTACAATTTGCATTGCGGTCTTGCCCCGAGTTTGTTGCACTTGGATTATCTCGGATGCATTATGCTGAGCAACTAGCCTGGAGGTGTGGATATCCTTAATGAATATGGACTTGTCTCTGCCTTTAGTGTTTCGGTCCAGGTTAGGTGGCCGAAAGGTGTGGTATGAACTATAGCCTGGTAATGCAGGGGTGCTCTCTGGAGCCTCGAACCAGGTCTCTGTCACTGCACAGATGTCAATGTTCTCCATTTTAAGGAATGCCTCAAGTGAGTGCATTTTGAGGTTTAGAGTTCTAGCATTGAGTAGCATAACCCTCAGATTTTGCTTGCTTGTACATGTTACGGTGGTGAATTTGTCACTTGAACCTTGCCTAAAAAAGGCACTATAGGGATGGCAAGAGCCTTAGCCAGTATCCAGAATCCCAAGGGCGACAGGTACAGGCCATCTCTGGGAAAGCATCATGGTTTGTCGATCATGTCATCCCAGGCAGACAGATACTGGATCCCCTCAGAATGACACCAGAAGCTTAGCCAATTGTTGAAGACAATCATTTTGTCCTTGTACTGTGGTATAATTCTGGGTGATGGCAGGATGCTACTCAGGGCTAGGGTCATATCTGCATGGGCTACAAGATCGGACAGCTCCTCCATGTCTCTTTTCATGTAGTCCAGGGAGGTACGTCTCAGGTCATTCACACCAACATGGACAATGACAGAGTCATATTTGTACTTGTTGTGGAGTGACCTGAGTGTGTGCATTATGTGGCGGATCCTGGCACCATAATGTTACAGTTATGTTACCATAATTGTTGTAATATAGGATTCAGCCATGAAATAACATTACAGCTATGTCACCATAATCCTAGTAATATAGAAGTACTCATGAAATAATGTTATTGTAATCCTAGTAATACAGGACTCAACCATGAAATAACATTACAGCTGTGTTACTGTAATCCCAGTAATATAGGAATCAGCATTGAAATAATGTTACAGCTATGTTACCACAATCCTAGTAATATAAGATTCAACCATGAAATTAATGTTACAGCTATGTTAATGCAATCCTAGTAATATAGGATTCAACAATGAAATAACATTACAGCTATGTTACCGCAATCCTAATAACATAGGATTCGACCATGAAATAATGTTACAGCTATATTACTGTAATCCTAGTAATACAGAACTCAACCATGAAATAACATTATAGCTATGTTAATGTAATGCTAGTAATACAGGATTTGACCATGAAATAACATTACAGCTATGTTACCGTAATCCTAGTAATATAGGATTCCATCATGAAATAATGTTACAGCTATGTTACTGCAATGCTAGTAATATAGGATTCAGCCATGAAATAACCCTACAGCTGGGTTACTGTAATCCTAATAATACAGGATTCATCTATGAAATAATATTACAATTGTGTTACCATAATCCTAATAAAATAGGATTCAACAAAGATATAACGTTTTACACAATACTAAGCAGCTAAAACACTAAAAATTAATTCCCAAAACACAGAAGGGTGAAAATTTTAACTTTGAGCATTTTCTGCAGCGGGGAGGGGGGCTGCTATGTGTGTGTGGGGGGAGGATACCGCTCAAACTTACACATGCCAATTCCACAGTCATACCAACCTGAAGAAGACAGAAACCTCCCTAAGAAGTGAATCATTGACAGTGCACACTTAGAAATTACACAGGCAATGATTTTCTATAAAAACAGCAATCACCATTGTGTACTTCAAATTTTTTTTCCTTCATTATACTAACTTTAGGAATTTCCCTTTGGCCACTTGCAGAGGAGCCTAATAGAATATATTTAATTACCACCATGAAAGGTACAGCAGCCTAGGAATGTGTTTAAAGTTGCAGCAATACAGCTCTGATCACAATAATGTATAAACTTTATCAACCATTTCTGTTTAGCTCAGTAAAAGAAAGAGAGGCAGATCTACCTGCACTGCTTGGGGACCTTATGCAGGAAAAACTGAACCACCCTGTCTGGAGACCATACACAGGAAAATCTGAAGCACCTCGCCCACTTATATTGGTAAGACGTGGCACAGAATCAATGTCAATCATTTAAACAAGAACAGGTGCATGCACAGAGTAACTTATTTTATTTATATTATTTTTATTTTGGTTTAATGTCTCACATTACAGCACCTTAGGAATGCTATTTCACTGTCACATAGCAAAACCTCAATATTAAAGTGAATTCAAGTATGAAGGTATTCGATAGAGTCCGCTACCATTTTATGAGTAAGGCAACAATAGCTTTTAGATTACCTAATAGAAAAATAAGATTACTTAGGAGGCTATATGAAGAGTCAGAGGTAAGAATTAAGGTGTGAGGGGTCCTCTCTTTGAACAGAGGAAGCTGGCAAGGATGTCCTCTTTAAACATTGTTATTTGCTTTATACTTAGAGCCATTAGCAGAGAAACTAAGGGACTCACAAATTCAGGTTATTAACTGGTATAGTAATAAAGAAAAGTTAGCTTTATTCACAGACGATAAACCCAGAAAAGGACATTTCAGTGTTGTGGAGCATTGTGAGACAGTTTCAAGTGTTTTCAGGATATTAAAGAAATGAAAATAAAACAAAGATTCTAATGGTAAAGTACCCACACGTGAATTGGTTTATCCATACCCATATCGATGAGGATATGAAAAGATTAAATACTCAGGTGTGTGGATTAAAATGGACTGTATTGTAGTAGCTAAGGATATGTAGAAAGAGACTAAACAAAGGATAATACAAGCATTTAAAAGTCAGAAGCTCTTGATTACAGATATGGACAATAAGATACAAGCAATAAAAATGCTTTTAGTCCCTTTAGCTTTACATACAGGTCAGGAATATCTTTATGAAACAAGAGGAAAGTCATGGACCATAATTAACAAAGATTTGAAGGACTTTATTTCTGAGGGAAAGAGGGCAAGAGCTGAGTGGGATAAGTTATTTCTCCCAGTAGAACAAGGTGGTTTTGGACTACTGGATTTGAAGGGATACTATACATAAAACAAGCAGAAGTTTGCAAATCATAGTGGAAAGACATGTTAATGAAATTGAAAGGCTGAGTTCAAGAAATGAGGAAAGAAGTATTTTGGATGCAAACTCTTAAAGCAAATAGCAACAACTATACAGAATATTATATTTATATAGTAGCAGAAAGCATTTTAAAAGGTAAAGTAACATGGGAATGAAGAGAGGAGATTTTTATCAATATGGATGACTATAAGTAAAGGCATAGAAAATAGGGAAGGGGTGGAATGTATTGGAGTAAATTAGCAAAGGAACCAAGTTACTGGAATCAAATAACTATAGAGTGATAGATAATAGAGTAGGATGAGGCCAAGCATAAGTTTGGACTGCAGGTTAAAGAATGCATTACCCAGCACAGACTGATAACCAAGTACAGGCAAAAGAAAGGGATTGGAGAGTGTCAAAAAACAGCTCTTACTGATTTTTTATTTATTTATTTATTTTTGTCTAGAACAGCAGCTGTTCTTAAAAAGAGATAATTAGTAGGATATATATTAAATGATAACAATATGAATGAATCAGAAAAGGTTAGACAATGTGTGGAAGAGAAAATGGAAAGGCAATAAACAGAGGAACAGTGGAAAGACATCTGTATGGATCTGGTATGCAACAAACTCTAGGTTTAAGATTTTTGTATGGAAGTGATTGCATATGTATTTTTATACCCCATGCAGACTTCAGAGAGATTTTTCCTTTTGTAGATAGCAGTTGTTGGAGATATGGTGGGAAAGAGAGAGGTAATTACAAACACTTTTGTGAATGTAACAAGTTAGCAGGTTTAAAAAATTCCATACAGAGTACTTTGGGAGAGCAAACAAGGAGGTTTAATGGAAGTAATTATACAGGGCTAGGATACAGGATCTGAATTGCCTGGCGTAGTAAAGTCTTGCTAAGTTTAATACTGTTGCCAAAAAAATCAGTTGCTAGAAAAAGCAATATCAAAATTTAAACCAATTGTAACTGAAATACTGAATATAGTAAAGGAGGTGAGATCTTTAGAAAGGAGAAAGAGCAAATTACATAGAATAATTGGAATTTGTGGGAGAATTACATGCAGAATAATGTTCAGGAGGAGTGATGAGGTTTAATGGAAGAGAGAAATATAGTAATTCATGTAATGTAGGAATGAATGACAATTGTTAATAAAGAAAATAAATGTGTCTACTGCAGGAAACTAGTGAAAATGTTTACAATGGTTTGTTTTCTTTTCTGTAGCTGTATGTGTACTCATGTCAATGTTAACTATGTGAATTTAATAAGGGTGTTTAAAAAAAGTGTAATGCAAGTATCAGTCTTGTTGACAGTATAAACCTGACAAAAGAAAATAGAATGTATAATTCAACTGGGATACATGCCGCTGCAATATAATGTGGTTGTTTACAATGGGATGCATGTCACTGCAATATAATGTGGTTGTTTACAATGGGATGCATGCTACTGCAATATAATGTGGTTGTTTACAATGGGATGCATGCCACTGCAATATAATGTGGCTGTGAACAATAGGATACATGCCACTGCAATATAATGTGGCTGTGAACAACGTCAGCTGTTATTGCCTTGTCGATAGACTTGATCACCCTCCAGTAAAGGTATGAGATGATTATAATGTCCAATTCTTCTCTGAGGT
Organism: Protopterus annectens; assembly: GCF_019279795.1. NCBI lineage: Eukaryota > Metazoa > Chordata > Ceratodontiformes > Protopteridae > Protopterus > Protopterus annectens. The sequence continues at coordinate 93,603,923 of NC_056725.1, forward strand.
TATTCTGTTTGGTCTGGGGTCATAGAAGCATAAAATGACTTAATTAAGAAAAACATTGCTGTCATCCTGTTACTTCATATTTATAGAGGACTTAACCTTTAAGCCATTTCATCCAGAGACCATAAAATTCATTCACACAGACCAGATCGACTGTTTCCATATGGCTACATCCCAGTGACCATATCTAAACAAAGTCATATGTTCATATCCGCCTGTGCCTCAGCCTATTTTCTTAAGGCATGGGTGGAATAACCGTGTCACAGCAATGTTTTTGTTTCAATAAAATTCCAAAAGTTCAAAGGGTGGGAGACAGACACTGACACAGTCTTGGGGAATACAAAATGAGAAAGAAATATGTTACCTAAGGGAAGCTAAGCTCAAATAGTCTAAATATTTCCTCAGTGCTTTGTCCTTATGATCTTCAAGGTTGCACACATTTATTTTGCTTTTAGCTAAACTGTATTTGTTTTCTTTTCTTAAATATTCTAGAGCAATAAATAAATACACAAGCAAACAAACGAATAAATAAAACCAGGATGATATCATAAATTCAGATGTGTAATTTATTTGTAATATAGCATTAACTGCTATAAGCATCTCTAGATTCTAGACTGAAAAAAGCAAGAAATGGGTGATATTTATCGTTTTGAATACTTTTTTCCAGATTATTGCGAAAAGCACTTTCCTGAGCTACATGCCGCAGTACCTGAAGAAAGGAAATGTACATAAAAGATTCATACTGCAAAAGTATTTCTCAGGCAGATGTATAGTATGTTGCAGAGCTGGGATCAGCTAGAGTAACCTACAGATGGACAAAAACTGAATGCTCGAGCTTCAGTTGCCCAACTTGCTGATGACTGGAGTTCCTCCATAGGAAATCACTTACAGAAAGTTGTGCCAGAAGTGATTCCTTTTTGGGGAAATTCACCCATATTCATGTTGCAGTGATTATGGAATTGGTATATATAATATATAAGTTTGGGAGTGTGGGGAGCATGCATTCAGCTACCAGAAATTATATGTGTTATTTCTGTTCATGAGATAAACTGGTTAAGTTGAAACTGATAATATATTTTGCTATTAATGCCATCACAAAATTCCAGTCATACTTAAAGTTTATTTGTACATTAAATCAATAAAGGCATGCTTAACAAATCTTAGTCCCAGGGACGTTTTGCCACAAGACAATATTACATTAGTCACACTTTATAATTTTCAGACTGTGTGAATGAGAGTAATTCTGGGTTCCTGACTGTAATTTTTTGTTGCATTCTCTGTTGAATCTTGTAATATAAGTGCTGTGCAGTAGCTAATGCTATCCTGCAAAACATTTTTCAAAACGGTTAACCTGCTTATTGGAATTGCCGTTGGGTGTTTTAGCTATGGAGGTTGCAATACTTGGAAATGTGTAAGAAATTAACCATTTGGAAAAAATAGTGATCCGTCCATTGAGAGCAAGGTAATGTGGTGGTATTTTGGGGGCCTAGACTTTATCAAAGCAATGTACCATTAAACCATCTGCACCCATCCATTCATTCATTCATTCATTCATTCATTCATTCATTCATTCATTCATTCATTTTATTATACCCATTCTATCTTCTTCAAACTTTGGAAGAACTGGGCAGTTTGGATTACTGTTAGTTCACCTACAACATTTCTGTGGAATATGGAAAGAAACTGGAGCACTTAGTAAAAATTCTTATGAACATGAGTATAAGGACACAGAATGCACCCCAAATGGACACTGAGCTAAAGGAACATGTGTTGTAAGACAGCAAGACTAACGGTTGCACCATGGTACAGTGGTAGATATTTTTTTCTTTGTATTAGGCAGCATCTAGAATAGCAGCTCTGCAAGAAAAACAGCTGGCATTTAGTAGTACTGTCTAACTGCCCAATACTTGCTGAAAAGGAAGTAAACTTGCAGCTCTAAATAATTCTCAACACAAAGATCTGCTACAAATGATTGTACTTGGGACAGGATATCACAGATAGCAGAATGAGACTGCTGGTACAAGACTTCAGACCTTCAGACTTGTTCTCTGCAACAGAAGTCTTTCAGTGGCACAATGTTACATATGCTTCTGCTTGCATGCTGTGAATTTTGACAAGAGAAAAAGGAATGTGATGAATTTTTATATTTACTCTGTTGCTTGGGATTTAGAGTTTGGAAAAAGGGACATAAAGCCTTTTAGTTATGGTTATTACTTATTTTAGTTATGTAAATAAAATTCATTATGTAAATTACAAATGTGGCCATAAATATGTCAGTGTAGTGTCTGGAACTGGATGGGAGTATATACAAGGCTAAAAATCTAGGATGTTACATTGTAAGGGAAAATATAAAGCAGAAAGTGCAATGAAGGAGGAAAAATGTGAGGTTTCAATCAAAAGACTAAACTGTAATGTTAGAGCAATCAGGCTGGGTACTGGGATATGTGTGTGTGTGTGTGTGTGTTTTTACTTTTTGTTGACTTAGTTATAGAAGGCATAGCCTAGTCCCACTAGACATAGACTGTCCTATATTCAAGGGAGACCGAACATGGCATTCATACTGAATGGGGGAAAGGTTAGAACACAATGAAAATGTTCATATCCTTTCTTTCAGTACCTGCAAGTAAGTTACTTGTTGTAAGACTCTGACAGATACAAATATCTATATTTAAGATTGTTAAATACAGATCATGCAATTGTTTTAATCTACTCTCTTGAATTCTTATAGTGCTTTTGTTGACTAGTCATATGGAAAGAAAGAGAAAATCTAGATTCTATGTAAATGGGGCAGCAATGTCTATACAAGGAGATCAGAAACAACTTGTACATGCAATTTGCATGGCAAAGCTGCTTGTATCTCAATATGACAAAGTTAGCTAGGTTAGAAAATGGAGTTGCAGTTTAACTGAAAGTAAGTAAGGCTAATGCGCCTCTTCTTTCTCCGGGGTAAGCTGACAAAAGCCCTACAGCATAACTCTACTGTTTGTCTGCAGTTCAGCAGTGACTTTGCCAATGCATCTACCAGGCAACTGTGGTTCCTGTCATTCTTGTTTACTACACCAAAGTATTACTTGGCTCATCAAGTCTGCCCACTATCCTATGTGATGTAGAAACAGCAGTTTTCTGGTCAGATAATGTCCTAATACTTCCTGTGCACCACTAGACCACAAATTCTTAAAGCCACCATATCTTTTGATCATACTGATTCATCAGGGAGACTAGTGCATGGATCTGCAACCTTCTCTGTAAAAAAACTAAATCTTTAGATTACCTCTGAGCTATCACCCCTTTCTTTTGATATTCTTTGTTTTTTTCTTTGTGTATCTTCTCCCCTAAAATACACTGCTTCCTTGACCTTTATTCCTTTGAGATATTTACTTATTCTTATAATGTCCTCTTTATCCCCCCATTCTGCAAGTGTATGTATCATTAAACTCCTTGGTCTATCTCCACACATCCAATGTTATAAATATTGCATCATTTTTTGCACATCTTTGTGCAGACAGTGTTCTGTTACAACTGTCTTAGATGTGAAGCTGTGGAAATGTTTGTCTGCTCCAGATGCAGTCATACCAATCACTGAATTGTTGCTTTCTGTTTCTCATGGCAAATGATTGCATTTGTTACTTTAGATATTTTTTTAAAACATAGGAGAATTGCTATTTAGGTCATAAATCAACAGTCTATCACTCAAAATAGGCAATAACTTCTAAAAGGGAAATGTCAACTAAAATTGCCCTTTCTCTCACTGCAGAAGTCTTTCTTTCCTTAAAAGTCAATCAGTCTTGAAATTAATTAGAGTTAGTGAGAATAATGTGAAAGACAGATAGCCTGTTTAAAAAAAAGACTTTTGTACATTTTTGTTTATCTATACCCCAGCTTCATCTTTCTTTGTAAACTACAAACATTTACTGACTTGTCATTTTTGTGAGGCAAACACCTTAACCATGAAGCTAACCCACAACTATCACATGTGAATAACTACTCCATGGCCTTAATTATACCATGTTTCCATTCATTTTTTGTTTTAGTTATTATGTTCCACCCCAAAATGCAATGTTCTGTTAGTATTTTATTACCCACTTATCTTATCTTATACATATTTGGTTTGCTTCTAACCTACTCTACATTTTACTATTCCTATAGCTTTATATTTCACCCTAGCTGCTCAACCTACTATATCACCCCTGCTACCTACCTTTGTGTTATCTGTCTCTTTCAGCAGATGTCTTTGCATGTGTCTAGCAGATGTCATTGCAAGTTTCTGGCAGATTTCATTGCATGTGTCCATTTATATAAACAATTTCTGGTCTAGAAATGAAATTAGTGGTGTATCAATTGCTTGCAACTCTCTTCTTGTCTAGCCAGTTTTTAAACCAGAACATCAGCCTAGGATTTGTTCCAAAGATATCTAGATATTGATCCATTCCAAGGCTATCTAAATTATCTACTCCAAGGCTATGTAAGTTGCATATCATTGTTTTGCCATTTAGTCGGATCTGACTCTTCATGATCAGAAGAGCTTTTGCATGCCAGACCTCTCTGTCAAGAACTACATCTTTAAGTTCTTGTAAATTGATTTTTATTACTTCAGTAATACTGTCTTTCCATGTTAGTCTCTGCCACCTCTCTTGTACTTTGACCTTTGATCTATCCCAGCATCAGTATCTTCTCTGGTAAATCTTGTCTTCGCATTCTGTAGCCAAAGTATTGAGTTTTAGTTTTACTTTTAGGACTTCTAGGTTTGAATTTATTTCCTTAGTTTTGACTCAACTTGATCTTCCTGAAGTCCATGGAACTCCCAAAAGTTTTCTCCAGCACTACAGTTTAAAAGCATCGGTTTCTTTGGTGCATAGCCTTACTTATAGCCCAACTCTCGCAGCCATATATTACCACTAGAAAAGGCATAGCTTTTGCATGCTGACAATATGATGTCATGCACTTTTTTAATCTTATCCAGATTTGCATAGGCTATCTTTCCAAAAATCAAGCAGCATTTAATTTCATGGCTGCAATCACCAACTGACAAAATCTTTGACCCAGGAACATAAAATACAGTCTCACTGTCTCCACTTCTTCTACTTCTATTTACAAATAATTGGTAGGACTAGATGACATCATTTTAGTTATTGTTTTATGTTGAACAACAAGACAGCTGTTATGATTTCTGCTTTTGTGTCCATCAATAGGCTCTTCGAGTGGTATCATCTGCATACCTGAGGTTATTAATAGTTTTATTTCAGCACCAGATTTATCTAACCCAGCATTTTTCATGATACATTCAGCATAAGAATTAAATAAGCAGGGTGGCAATACATAGCCCTGTCACAATCCTTTCCCACTCTTTGACCAGTCAGTTATTCCATATTCATTTCTAATGGCGGTTTCTTACTCTGCATATAGATTCTACATATTGCATACTAATCCTCCCTAGAGCTGTCAGAATTATATATTAATCTTTTATCAAGTACAGTGTCAAACACTTTGCCAAAACCTTGGTAAGAATAACCACAGAAGGCTTCCTTGTTGATAAGTTTAGTAACAAATCTGTTAGGCTGGTCTGACATGGAGAACCATGCTACTTTGCAGTTATCAGAATACTGAAACATGTTGTTTCAACAGTCAAGTTGGACTTTAGGTCGATATTATTCCTAATACTGAACTGCAGTGAATTGCTGAAAAAAGTGCAGAAGGCAAAGCCCAATAAGGGGAATAAAGCCTCCTCCTAGAAAATGGTTTTTGAAAAGTTATTTCTGACACCATTTAGAGCTTCAGCATTTGAAGTCTATATTTTGAATTTTCGAGATTCATTGCACAGTAACATATCCTCTGACATGATGGTCCTGTTATGAATCCATGCTGACTCAGTGCTTCTGTCTCAGCAGCATCTAAATGCCCAGCAATTTATTTGCATTCTTCTGGTTCTGTGGTATAAAAGGATGAAACCCTGACTATGGCCTCAATTTAATTAGCAGTTCCAGCTCTGGAAAAGCTGGGGTAGGGAGGATGGGAGAGAGAAACTTCTGCCATCTTGCACATACTGGGGAGGGGGAGGGGGCTTAGGATCACCACTTGGGTAATACCTAAAGGAAGGATTGGGTATTACTTCCATGAAGTGCATGCTGTCCTCATACATGGACACACATACACACACACACACACACACACACACACACACACACACACACACACACACACACACACACACACACACACACACACACACACACACACACACACACACACAATCCCACATAAAACAACCTTAAAAATAAATGAATAAAATTAAATTAAAAATCAAATATAGGCTGCAATTTTTTATTCACTTTCATGCAAAAAAGTAATAATGTCACACCACTTCAATGTACATGCACAAATTATACACAAAATCACCATAAACTCTACTTCCTCTGACCTAAATTTAAGCCTTCCCTAATACAATTCATCCTAATTAGAATAAAAAAATAAAGTAATAAAAAGTAAAAGAACAGTATTATAAAAAATATCAAAACATCCAGGGCAAATCTCACATAAAACAAAGCTAAAAATCTAAATTAGAAAATTAAAGCCTATAAACCACATCCCTAAATTATATTTCTAATTAAAAATACCAATAGCCTATATATGCTGTTAAAACTTTGCCTCAGATAAAATAAAATAAAATAAACTCAAGAACAATGTTAGACAACCCTCCTTGAAAAAAATGTTTTTATTACAAAAAAACAGTAAACCTGCATATAGTTTTGCTCAGTAGAAAGTTTAGCATTTAACATAGTCCATTCAACCTAAATCAGTACAGAAAGAAACTTGTACCCACAGTTTACAATGCAAGGTATTTAATTTATTGCACACTAGCACCCCCCATGCATTTCATATATCCATATAAATTACATACGTGTGTGTGTGTGTGTGTGTGTGTGTGTGTGTGTGTGTGTGTGTGTGTGTGTGTGTGTGTGTGTGTGTGTGAATGTATATATCCATGGCAGGGCTATCCACCCGGCAGTGTGAACCTTTGCTACAGATGATTGTCACTGTTGAAGTTGCACCCTGACCTCATGTGCAAAAATGGCAAAAGGGGTTGTGGATGGATGGATGGATATGGGGGGGGGGCACTTTCAGACCAATGCTGAATAAAAAAATAGTACTTTTCAGTCACTGCATTGCCTAAATATCATGGCGAGTTTCCGAACAATCTTCTGAATACTAAATATTAAACAATTCTGTGATTTACTAATAATTTCATCTGGTAACAGGTCTTTAGACAGCAACTCTGGATGGACAGAATCTTGGTAAACTTACATTTCTTTCTCAACCCCTTGTGGACATGCCTTTTGGGATATCTCTCTAAAGAACTTTCAAGATACACCTCTGAATACCTCAAGCAATGAGGCAGGATGAACACAATTTATGTATTCAATATAGTCACTGTAAAACACATTAATTTTGAACAAATGTCTCTGATTTCCCCACACTCATTTTCCATCTGCAGAATGAACAAGAAATAACATGGGTTCAAGGGTGTAGCCAGGGGAATACATTTTGTACTCACAGATGCTTACTGCTAATCCCCAATCTACCTGGCATTTTAAAAAAAATTTTCATATCACTCAAGCTGTCACCCCCCAAACTTAATGTGTGCAACATTTTAACTGCTCAGTCAAAAACTATTAGAGGTATTGTTTTTTTTTATTTGTAATCCTCCCTGTAAGCAAGCTATATACATGTTTTTGCTACATTAATCTAGATGGTTATAGACATAATATGGCTTTATAAAGCCCCAATTTTCTAATATTTTCATGAAAAAAAAAAATGCTGTACTCTTTAGAATACAAAGAATAAGCCTGGCTACAGCCTTGACTGGTTTCCTCATATTGCTTTAATGTGCAGTCTGGTTATTTTGTCCTGAAATCTTGCGGTGTTCTCTCTCTTTCCCTTTCTTTTAATGTGAACCGGTGTTATACATGCTAATCACAGTAAAACTAATGTCTAGAATGCTTTTATCTCCCTTTCTTTTGCACTTAACTTTGCTTTTCATGTATTAATGAATATGTTAATGCAGGAATTCTACTTTTTAATCTGACCCATCAGTATCTCAGCTGCCAATAGCCTTACACTTTAAAGTATACTATTTCTAGGCTTTAATAAAGCTAAGTATAAGTCTGCAGCTCAAATGAGTTAGCTGTCCTTGAGGTGCCTGACAGTCTGTAAACTTCTCTGATACTGAAATTAGATTGTTGAAAGTCATGATTAGAGGTCACATATCATTGTTTTGAAAACTCTATTAAATTCCACATGTACATACTATGGATCACTATATGATATTATCGCATCGGGTGTTTGATGTCTTCAGTATATACCTTTCCTTGTTGTGATCACACTTCTGTTTGTAATAGTTAACTTCTCAAACTCAAGAGGTTTCAAATGGCAGTCAGCAGAAATCAGACAGTTGTGATACTAGAACAATTCTGTTCCTTTTAATTTCAATGTCATCTTGGAAAAGTAAAAGAAAAAGAACGTATTCCCTCTGTTGATTATTACTGTGATATGTATTAAATACTGCACAATTCCGAACATTTTACTCTATTTTATCTAAATACCTGGCCAATATAACATAACACAAATTCTTTCTTTGAACTTCATGAGTCCCAATGATGCTCATATATTCTTGCTAAGATGTATTTTGATCGTGCATTATTTAAATTGTAAGTTTTAAACATTAAGCCTTGTACACAAACAGTTTCTTATTTGAAAGAAAAGCATGGCTGCATGCTTTTCCTAAGTCAGTTTGTGAAGCATCTGCATTTTACAGGATCACTCCCACTAACTGAAGATAGCCTTTAATCCTTTCTGCCATAGCCATTTATGAAATTATCCACCTTAGGGTTAGGGACCAGGTAAGGTGAGTGTGCGATAGGAACTTTAGGGTTAGGGAGCAGGTAAAGTGAGTGTGCGATAGTTAGGGACCTAAGGGTTAGGCAGCGGGTAAGGTGAATGTGCAATAGGGACTTTAGGGTTAGGGAGTGGGTAAAGTGAGTGTGCAATAGTTAGGGACCTTAGGGTTAGGGAGTGGGTAAGGTGAGTGTGCGATAGAGACTTTAGGGTTAGGGAGCGGGTAAGGTGAGTGTGCGGTAGTTACGGACCTTAGGGTTAGGGTTGGGTGAAGGTAAGTGGATAGCTAGTAGTGTATGTATGGTTGTGTAGGGTTTTGTGAAGTGTATGAGTGTGGATTATTTATTTTAGTGTGCTTGTGTTGTGTGTATGTTTGTCGGAACAGCAAATTTATTCTGAGTGTTTGATGTTATGGTATTTCGATCAAAGTGGTTCGATATTATAACATTCGAAGTTTTAAGACTTCGATGTTATAATATAGACCCTTTTTTTGAGTTTACTCAAAAAATGCCAAGAATCAATACAAATATGTTCTTTACCCTTCAAAACATTCTTAAGCATAAAATCAATGTATTTCCCCAGAGAGTGGGTCTTAGACCCAACTGCACTCACTATTGGTCTCATGGGCGGGTTGTTTCTATCCTTATGTATCTTTAAGATGCCGAAAATACTGGGCACCCTAGGATATTAAGTAGATAAAAAGTTGGCTAAATCTACATCAATTTCTCCTTGATCTTGCATATCTTTCAACTGCAGGTCAATCTTATAGTAAGAAATGTCAACTAAATTCAAGGAGACTTCCTCATAAATTGTCCCATCCAGAAGTAAAACATTAATTCTGCTGTTATAGTCTTGCTAGGTCATTATCACTACTCCACCCCCTTTATCTGGCTTCATAACGTGTAAAGATTTATCTAAACAGATTTTTTCAATAAAACACTTTCATTGTTAGTCAAATTGAAAATAACATTTTCTGACTTGTGTTCTAATAAAGCCCTAAACCCGACTTCACACATATTTTTAAATAGTGCTAAAGAGTTAACTGGGGGGAGGGGTTATAAACACTTCTTTTACGTAAGGCACCACTACTTTCAACATTAAAAACAAAATCAGATAACAACTTGAAATTGAATTTCCTAACAAAGGTTTTTAAGTCCAAAATAAGTTCAGCCACACTCGACTGTCTAGTAGGAATAAAATTGAAACCCTTGCTTATTATATTTGCAATTTCAAAGTAAAAAAAAACTGAGAAGTAAAATTATAAACTGTAAAGTCACCTTTGGCATTCACTAAAGTGGAAGGACATTCCATAAGTTCATCTGCTTCTTTGCAACCAATAGTCTCACAGAAAAACGTGTTAGTATTCCCTTCATGGTTATTATTCATTTGAAACAAATAACTCACGGCAGCCCCAAACCAGTCTAATTCCACCTGGCTTGCTGCCTTCTAGAATTCTGGTGTGGTGGATTCTGTTGATACCCTGGCCCTGTAGTTCCACTGGGGCCTATAATTTACTTGCCTTGCCTGGTTCCATATCCTGTCCGATCTTCGTGGGAGTTCTCGCCCTAAAGGTACTTGATTGGGCGGGTGGAATTCGGTGACGCCCCCTGAATTTACAGTGCTGTTAATACAGTCTGTGTTGAGTACATTAGAAAATGAATTGGGTGGTGGTTTGAGGTAAGCTACACCAGTTTGATAAGCTTTTTTGTCCCTGTCCAACTTTTTTTCTTTGCGAGACTTAACATCTCCAGTGAGTTTATCAGCTTTATCAAGCACATTTTTGTAAGCTAAGGTGGAACACTCAAATAACAAGTCTTCGTGTAGTGCCCTATCAAGCTCAGTTAACTCGCAGTGTAAAGTTTCAATAGATCTTTGGTTATGTTTGATAAGAAGGTCTAGTAATTCTAAACCTTGCATGTCAAATAAAGCGATAAGCTCACAGTGCAAAGGTGAATCTGCAATTAACCCAGTGGGGTACTTCCAGTGCCTAAGCCCTTTAGACACAATCCTGTTTTTAATGCATTCCATAAAATAGGCATTTTTTACCTGTAATTTTCTGTACTTGGACAGTTTGTTTTCAAACATAGACAAAGAGTGTTGAAAAGTTCCCCCTTGTAGAGCCGTAACACCATTCCGCTCAAAAGTAAAGTCTCTTTTGAACCAACTCTGGAAGGAGAGATTAACATGAGAATTAGCATCCAAATTGCTGGTATTGGACCTCCCCTGTGTACCTGCACCACTGGGGAAGATCTGTCCTGGGGGGTTACTAGTTTCTAGCAAAGAATTCAAAGGAGTCTTACCTCTATTCATGTTAGGCACTTCACGAGAGAGTTGCTGAATTAGCTGGGTTAAAAGCCCGATGTACTTGACAGGGTCTTCCTCTAAAGTGAAGCTACAAGCAGGGGAACTCATCCTCAGATCTGGTCAACAATGAACACCACAATGAAAACCAGGAACCAAGCTCGAATGAAATCCACAAAAAAACAAAACGAGAGGTGACTTCCCAGACTCGACCAAAAAGTTTAAGCTCTTTCGTCAGCATAAGTCAGCTGACTTCTTCAGAATAGTAAAAATTCAAATGAATGACATATAAATATCATTCAGAGAACATCACATGACATTATCAGTTGATAAAACACACTTAAAAGATGCAAATCAATTAAAGTAACATTTACAAAAAACTTATACTTTCAAAAAATAAGTCACCAAATGTACAAACGTTACAAATGTCAAAAAACAACACAATAAATGTTTTTTTTTAAAAAATATGTATAAAAACATGTAAGTAAATGCCTTTGACTTAAAAAGTGCTTATATTAGAAATAAAACTAAACAATATAAGAACGCGGCTTCAATAAGCTGCTCAAGTTAAGACTGTCATTAAGACCCGAAAGTGTAAGGGCATCTAGTCTCACTTGCCAGCATAACTCTTTAAATTCAAGGTAATCTTCCCATGCAGCACTCCAGGGATCATGAGGGACCTTTTCTACCACCAATAACCTAAACTCATGATTAATGTTATCTTTCTACATGCTTAAATAAACCACTGTTGGAATTGTGTTTTTTAAGGTCCCTTACATGATCGTAAATTGAAGAGTTGTATGAAAGGTTGGACACTAAGGAGGGAGAAAAGGACCTGTACCGATTGGCTAGACAGAGGGACCGAGCTAGGAAAGATGTGCAGCAGGTAAAGGTGATAAAGGATAATAAGGGAAACGTACTCACAAGCGAGGAGAGCGTGTTGAGGAGATGGAAAGAGTACTTTGAGGGGGTTGATGAATGAAGAGAATGAGAGGGAGAGAAGGTTGGATGATGTGGGGATAGTGAATCATGAAGTACAATGGATTAGCAAGGAGGAAGTAAGGATTGCTATGAAGAGGATGAAGAATGGAAAGGCTGTTGGTCCAGATGACATACCTGTGGAAGCATGGAGTTGTTTAGGTGAAATGGCAGTGGAGTTTTTAACCAGATTGTTTAATGAAATCTTGGAAAGTGAAAGGATGCCTGAGGAATGGAGAAAAAGTGTTTTGGTACCGATTTTTTAAGAATAAGGGTAATGTGCAGAGCTGTAGTAACTACAGAGGGATTAAACTGATCAGTCACAGCATGAAGTTATGGGAAAGAGTAGTGGAAGCTAGGTTAAGAAGGGACGTGATGATTAGTGATCAGCAATATGGTTTCATGCCAGGAAAGAGCACTACAGATGCGATGTTTGCTCTGAGAGTGTTGATGGAGAAATACAGAGAAGGTCAGAAGGAGTTGCATTGTGTTTTTGTAGACTTAGAGAAAGCATATGACAAGGTGCCTAGAGAGGAGTTGTAGTATTGTATGAGGAAGTCAGGAGTGTCAGAGAAGTATGTAAGAGTGGTACAGGATATGTACGAGGGTAGTGTGACAGCGGTGAGGTCTGCGGTGAGAGTGACAGATGCGTTTAAGGCGGAGGTGGGGTTACATCAAGGAACTGCTCTGAGCCCTTTCTTATTTGCAATGGTGATGGACAGGTTAACAGACGAGATCAGACATGAGTCCACGTGGACTATGATGTTTGCAGATGACATTGTGATCTGTAGTGAGAGTAGGGAACAGGTGGAGGAGACCCTGGAGAGGTGGAGATATGCTCTAGAGAGAAGAGGAATGAAGATCAGCAGGACTAAGACAGAATATATGTGTGTGAATGAGAGGGAGGATAGAGGAATGGTGAGGATGCAGGGAGTAGAGGTGGCGAAGGTGGATGAGTTTAAATACTTGGGATCAATAGTTCAGAGTAACGGTGAGTGTGGAAGAGAGGTGAAGAAGAGAGTACAGGCAGGATGGAGTGGGTGGAAAAGAGTGTCAGGAATGATTTGTGACAGATGAGTACCAGTAAGACTGAAAGAGAAGGTCTACAAGAGGTTAGTGAGACCAGCTATGTTATATGGGTTGGAGACAGTGGCACTGACAAAAAGGTAGGAGTTTGAGCTGGATGTGGCAGAGTTAAAGATGTTAAGATTTGCACTGGGTGTGACGAGGGTGGACAGGATTAGGAATAAGTATATTAGAGGGTCAGCCCAGGTTGGAAGGTTTGGAGACAAAGCCAGAGAGGCAAGATTACATTGGTTTGGACATGTGCTGAGGAGGGATGCTGAGTATATTGGGAAAAAGATGCTAAGGATGAAGCTACCAGGTAACAGAAAAAGAGGAAGGGCTAAGATAAGGTTTATGGATGTGGTGAGAGAGAACATGCAGGCGGTTGGTGTGACAGATCAAGATGCATCTGAATCATCATTCAGACACAGATCCCATTTCACATATTACCAATGGTAAGGATTATATTTGTTCTTTCATCACTAGATTTTCAGCAGACCACCAAGGTATTTTTAAAATCTTAAAAAAGAATTGGCGGATTTTTCATGGTCAAGAAGGACTGTTGGAGAAGGTGGGGTCAGAACCCCGATTGATTTTTAGGAGAGGGGCGACCAACAAAAATTTGTTGGAAAGGGAGGTTCAAATTGTGTCCCAACATGGTGTTTTAGGGACCAGAAAATGTGGGTTTTGTGCTCAATGTAATTATATTTTTTAACACAGACAAAATTAAAATCAACTACACTACTATTAGACCCCAACAGAGATTCTCTTGTAATACACAAGGGGTTGTTTATGCTGCCCTATGTACAAAATGCAAAGGTTTTTATATTGGGAAAACCAAGAGGAGACTAAAAGAGAGAATTTACGAACATGTAAGGGACCTTAAAAACCACAATTCCAACAGTGCTTTATTTAAGCATGTAGAAAGATACATTAACCATGAGTTTAGATTTTTGGTGGTAGAAAAGGTCCCTCATGATCCCCGGGGTGCTGCATGGGAAGATTATCTTGCATTTAAATAGTTATGTTGGCAAGTGAGACTAGATGCCCTTACACTTTCGGGTCTTAATGACAGTCAACTTCAGCAGCTTATTGAAGCTCTGTTCTTATAGTGTTTAGTTTTATTTGTAATATAAACACTTTTTAAGGAAAAGACATTCACTTACATGTTTTTTTACATATGTTTTAAAAAAACATTTATTGTGTTGTTTTTTGACATTTGTAACGTATGTACGTTTGGTGACTTATTTTTTGAAAGTATAAGTTTTTTGTAAATGTCACTTTAAATGATTTGTATCTTTTAAGTGTGTTTTATCAGCTGATAGTGTCATGTGATGTTCTCTGAATGATACTTATATGTGGTTAATTTGAATTTTTACTATTCTGAAGACATCGGCTGGCTTATGCTGACGAAAGTACTTAATAAACTTTTTGGTCGAGTCTGGGAAGTTGCCTCTGGTTTTGTTTTTTGGTGGATTTCATTCGATCCTGGTTTTCATTGTGGTGTTCATTGTTGACCAGATCTTAGGATGAGTTCCCCTGCTCGTACCTTCCCTTTAGGGGAAGACCCTGTTGAGAACATTGGGCTTTTAACCCAGCTAATTCAACAACTCTCTCGTGAAATGCCTAACATGAATAGAGGTAACACTCCGTTGAATTCTTCGCTAGAAACTAGTATTCCCCCAGGACAGATCTTCCCCAGTGGTGCAGGTACACAGGGGAGGGCCAATACCAGCAATTTGGATGCTAATTCTCATGTCAATCTCTCCTTCCAGAGTTGGTTCAAAAGAGACTTTACTTTTGAGCGAAATGGTGTTATGGCTCTACAAGTAGGAACCTTTCAACAGTCTTTGTCTATTTTTGAAAACAAACTGTCCAAGTACCAAAAATTACAGGTAGAAAATGCCTATTTTATGGATTGCATTAAAAACAAGATTGTGCATAAAGGGCATAGGCACTGGAAGTACCTCTCTGGGTTAATTGCGGATTCACCTTTGCACTGTGAGCTTATCGCTTTATTTGACAGGCAAGGTTTAGAATTACTAGACCTTCTTATCAAACATAACTAAAGATCTATTGAAACTTTACACTCCGAGTTAACTGAGCTTGATAAAGCACTACACGAAGACTTGTTATTCGAGCATTCCACCTTAGCTTACAAAAATATGCTTGATAAAGTTGATAAACTCACTGGAGACATTAAGTCTTGCAAAGAAAAAAAGTTGGACAGGGACAAAACAGCTTATCACGCTGGGGTAGCTTAGCCCAAACCACCGTCCAATTAATTTTCTAACGCACACAAGACAGTCTCTATTAACAGCACTGCAAATTCAGGGGGAGTTGCCAAATTCCACTGGACCAATCAGGTCCCTTTAGGGCGGGATTTCCCACAAAGATCGGAGAGAATATGGAACCAGGCATGCCGAGTAAATTACAGGCCTCAGTAGAATTATGGGGACCAGGGCTATCAACAGAATCCACCACGCCAGAATTCGGGAAGGCATCAAGACAGGTGGAATTAGACTGGTTTGGGGCTGCCACGAGTTATTCGTTTCAAGTGAATAATAACCATGAAGGGAATGCTAACACATTTTTCTGCAAGACTATTGGATTAAACTAAAGTTTGACTTTGAAACTGCAAATATATTAAGAAAGGATTTCAATTTTGTCCCTACTAGACGGTCGAGTCTGGTTTAACTTATTTTGGACTTAAAAACCTTTATTAGGAAATTAAATTTCAAGTTTTTATCTGATTTTGTTTTTCATGTTGAAAGTAGTGGTGCCATATGTAAAAGAAATGTTTATACCCCTCCCCCCTGGTTAACTCTTTAGTACTATTTGAAACTATGTGTCAATTTGAGTTTAGGGCTTTATTAGAACACAAGTCAGAAAATGTTATTTTCAATTTGACTAACAATGAAAGTGTTTTATTGAAAAAAACATTATGTTTAGATAAATCTTTATGAGTTATGAAGCCAGATAAAGGGGTAGTGATAATGATCAAGTAAGACTATAACAACAGAATGAATGTTTTACTTCTGGATGGGGCAATTTATGAGGAGGTCTCCTTGAATTTAATTAACATTTCTTACTATAAGATTGACCTGCAGTTGAATGATATGCAAGATCAAGGAGAAATTGATGTAGATTTAGCCAACATTTTATCTACTTAATACCTTAGGGTGCCAAGTATTTTTGGCATCCCAAAGATACATAAGGAAAGAAACAACCCACCCATGATACCAATAGTGAGTGCAGTTGGGTCTAAGACCCACTCTTTGAGGAAATACATCGATTTTATGCTTAAGAATGTTTTGAAGGGTGAAGAACATATTTGTATTGATTTTTGGCATTTTTTGAATAAATTCAAAAATCTACCCTATGACAAGGGACTATCCTTTCTCACTATAGATGTAACCAACCTTTTTAATGTTATTCCCAACTCTGTGGGAATTGAATGGTTTGAGGAATTTCTTTACGACAGCCACCTTTTTAGCAATGACCAAGTTGCAGTTTTGGTGACCCTTATGGAAATTGTTCTAAAATGCAATTTTGTTTTTTGAAGGACAATTTTTTGTACAGAAAACAGGGGTCGCTAAGGGGGCCTCTTGTGTCCCCATTTTTACAAATGTCACCATACTTATGTGGGAAAGAAAGTTCCTTTTTACGTCCCCCTATAGTAGTAAGTGGAATCTGTGCCTACAATACATAGATGATTTGTTTTTTGTTTGGAATTGGGACAATAGTGATGTACTTGACTTTTTAACATAGATAAATGGTACTACTGAGTTTCTTAAGTTCACCTATGTATACAAGCTGCATGATATTAGTTACTGAAATGTACAGCTTAGAAAGGACTCAGCAAATTCACAATTAGTAAGTGATCTTTACAGAAAACCCACTTATTGCAACAGTCTCTTACACTATCAAAGTAACCATCCTGGACATGTTAAAAAGGGCCTGGTTAAAGGCCAATATGTGAGAAGTTCACAGATGGTTAGTAGAGACGAAGATTTCCACACACAATGTAACTTGATGAAAGATATGTTCATCTCTAGGGGGTACCCCACAGAGTTGGTTGCTAATGCATATAATGAATTCTGGAATAAGAGAGAAGGTGGTAGTTTAAAGCCCCTACTTAGTAAGAGAAATGACAATCTGAATCATCATTCAGACAGAGATCCCATTTCACATATTACCAATGGTAAGGATTATATTTGTTCTTTCATCACTAGATTTTCAGTAGACCACCAAGGTATTTTTTAAAATCTTAAAAAAGAATTGGTGGATTTTTCATGGTCAAGAAGGACTGTTGGAGAAGGTGGGGTCAGAACCCCGACTGATTTTTAGGAGAGGGGCAACCATCAAAAATTTGTTGGAAAGGGAGGTTCAAACTGTACCCCAACATGGTGTTTTAGGGACCAAAAAATGTGGGTTTTGTGCTCAATGTAATTATATTTTTAGCACAGACAAAACTAAAATCAACCACACTACTATTAGACCCCAACGGAAATTCTCTTGTAATACACAAGGGGTTCTTTATGCTGCCCTATGTACAAAATGCAAAGATTTCTATATTAGGAAAACCAAGAGGAGACTAAAAGAGAGAATTTACAAACACATAAGGGACCTTAAAAAACACAATTCCAGCAGTGCCTTATTTAAGCACGTAGAAAGATACCCTAACCATGAGTTTAGGTTTGTGGTGGTAGAAAAGGTCCCTCATGATCCCTGGGGTGGTCCATGGGAAGATTACCTTGAATTTAAAGAGTTACATTGGCAACTAGATGCCCTTACATTTCTGGGTCTTAATGACAGTCTTAGCTTGAGCAGCTTACTGAAGCTGCGTTCTTATATTGTTTAGTTTTATTTCTAATATAAGCACTATTTAAGGCAAAGACATTCACTTACATGTTTTTATACATATTTAAAAAAAAATTTATTGTGTTGGTTTTTGACATTTGTAACGTTTGTACATTTGGTGACTTATTTTTTGAAAGTATAAGGTTTTTGTAAATGCCACTTTGATTTGTATATTTTAAGTGTGTTTTATCAGCTGATAGTGTCATGTGATGTTCTCTGAATGATATTTATGTCGTTCATTTGAATTTTTACTATTCTGAAGAAGTCAGCTGACTTATGCTGACGAAAGCGCTTAATAAACTTTTTGGTCGAGCCAGGGAAGTCGCCTCTGGTTTTGTTTTTTTGTGGATTTCATTCGAGCCTGTTCCTGGTTTTCATTGTTGTTTCATTTCCAATTGTTTTATCTCTGTTACTATATTCGCTGCTTCTAGTACAGTTTGTTTAGACTTTGATTTCCATGTTCTAGAAAATAAGTTTTTTGGCAGCTACCATAATATTCTGTATGGCTGTTGTTATTCTCCCCAAGGGTCTACATACAAAACCCCAGTCTCTTCTTGTTTCTTCAGCCTTACCCATTTTGTCATCATCCCTTTCCACTTTGAGTTATAGCTTTTTGCTTGTGTTATGTATGGCAGCCTTAATTGTGTAGCTCTGAAATACCCCTTCAAATCAGGCAATCTCAAACCACCTTGTTCTTTTGGAAGAATCAGTTTATAGACTGTTGCCAGCTTCCCCTCCAAGATAAAATCTTTCAGCTCTTTATTAATCGCTATCTATAACTTCTCTCCCATGGTTGATAAAAATATGCCTGACCTGTGTATAAAACTAAAATGACTAAAACATTTTGACTGCATGTATCTTGCTATCCATATCAATAAAACAGAACTTCCAATTCCTCTTTTGTATTATTTTTTGTTTAGTGTCTTACCACATATCCTTAGCTGCCTCAACAGAATCCTGTTTTAATCCATACTCCTAAGTTCTTCATTTTATCACATCTGCATAAATATGGGTATTGCTGAGCCAATTTGTGTGTGGGTACATAGTTTACAGCTATTGCCTTTGTTTTATCTTCATTAATTTTGTATCTTAAAAAGACTTGAAACTGTCTCAAAATGCTCCTCGGCACTCAAATGTCCTTTTCTGGTTTTATCAGGTATAAAATAATATCATCTGCAAATAAAGCCAGCTTTTCTTGGCTTCCATACCAATTTTATCCTTGTATCTCTGAGTCACATATTTTCTTTGCCAATAGTTCTAAATATAAAGCAAATAACAAAGTGAAAAGAGGAAACCCTTGCCTGGCTTCACTGCTCAAACAGAACTTACCAAAGAGGAACCAACCCACTTTAACTTTTGCTTTTGATCCCTCATATATCTTCCTAATCAACCTTATATCAGGGAATGCAAATGCTTCCATTCCCTGCTCATAAAGTCACAGTTTACTTTGTTAAATGCTTTATCTGTATCAAGACCAACCAAAAAACAGTGGTATTTTCTTACATTCTGTTTCCCTCTGGCTCATCATTGTTCTTGTAATGTTGCCATATGTTTGCCTCCCCTCCACAAAACCACATTGATCCATATTGATTAATTTTGGCATCACCTTTGCCATTCTTTTAGCAATTACAGACATAAACACTTTATAATCATGGCTTAGTATTGAAAAGGACCTGTATGAAGCTGGATCTGATGGATATTTAACCTCTTTAGGTATTACATCCATCACCGCTTTCTTGCAGGATGTTGGTACTTCTCCTCCTCTTAAAATACTGTTAAACTAAACCTTCCAGATCTTTGTCAGTATTTTCCCATCTAGCTTCCAAACTTCCACAGGAATACCATCTATTCCTGGGGACTGTCCTGTATATTGGTTATACATCACCATTTTTATTTCATCTCCCCCTATCCTGTTAGTAATTGAGCCTCATCTACCTCTAACCTTGGCATATTTAATTCTTTCATAAACATTTCCATTTATACTTTTTTTTAATTTCCATAATTCTCTGTTCTATACAGATGTTCATAAAAGTTCTGAAATACTTCTATTACCTCTACAGGATATCTGGTTATCTTCCCTGTTATATGCTCCCTAAGCTTAATGACAACCCTTTCTACTTTCTGTTGTCTGAGTTGTTGTACTAAACATTTTTGTGCTCTGGAGTTATTATCAGAAAAACAGTTGCTTAACAGCTGTCTTTCTAAACTGATGCATATTAATGGGGTAATCCCTTATTTTCTGTTTAGCATTCTGCAATTGCTCCTCTTCTTGTTCTGTGAGATTCCCCCTGTTCTACAATACTTTAAACTTTGTCAGTCCCTCTAAATAAGTCTAGATAATTTGTAACCATATCTCTCTTTCTTTTATTTCCACCCTATTTTTAAACGCCACTTTAATTTTATCCCACTTCCTATCTATATTTTCAGAAGTAATTTCTATCTTCCCAAATAACTCATGAATAATTTCTACTACTCATTCCTTAAATTCCTCTTTTTAACAGGTAAGTAGTAAAGCACCAGTGTCTCATTTTTATATCATTACCCTTTCTTTTTATTTTAGCAATTGTTGGCATGTGGTCTGAAATAGTTATTGGATATGTATCAAAACTTTCAATTAAATGCACAAGTTCCTGTGAAATATAAGTTCTCTCTAGCCTGGTCCAGTTTTTGTACCTTGGGGAATAATATGTAAATTCACCCCAAACTCCTGCTACTGATTTCACATCTTCCATGCCAAATATTTTCATAAATTTCTTCAAAAATCTACCCTTTTTTATATTTTCCCTTCTGGGCCCCCAGTTACATCCTCTCTGCTGAAAATCAAATTCCAGTCCCCACCTACAAGTAATATTCCCTGCTGAAAACTAATTATTTCTCCCAGAATTTTCTTGATCTCCATTACAGCAGTTTTAGGAGGCATATAAATACATGCTAGTGTAACATTCCTACCTTGCCAGTAGCCCCTGAGTACTAAGTATCTACCATTATTATCAATTTTCCTCTTCTATTACTATTGGAGCTCCTCTTGCAATTAATATAAGTAACCCCCTTTCCTTTGTCCTAGATATTCTGCTTAATAACCAATTTGAAATCCTTTCTTTATCAAAGTCACATGATCAATTCTTTCCAAATATGTCTCCTGTAGCATAACTATTTGCACTCTACATTTTTAATATAGTTCACCACTCTGTCTTCTTTGTATATATCTGTGAGATCATTTAAATTTAAAGAAAATATAAAAAAGTGTTGTCATTGTGTTAAGAAGTTATTTATTCCCACCTGTTGTGTGCTACAGCTTTTTTTTTAATCTCTAGTTTCACCTTTTGTGTTACATGCATGCACTAATGTTTGGCAGGTTGATCTTTTATAAAATTATTTCTTGTCATATCCATTTAACCCTATATCACGTATTGCAAAATGTTTTGTTTTAATAAAACCCCCAAACCAAAAAACAAACACACTCCAGAACACTCTTAAACATATTAGCTTAATATTAACTCACAAAATAATGTACATCTTCAAATAATGACGTTTAACCCTCCTGATAGGAACAATTGTCCCCGACTGGCAACGACACATATAGATGTTGATTAACCTATAAGGAAGGTTATCCATGCTAAAATGTGTGGTACAGCCTATGCTTCTACTAAGTGCTGTCTGTTTTTATCTTATCTTTATTCATCTCCCAGATTAGAAAAACACTTGGAACACTTTCAGAAAACTTTATCTCCTAGCCACTGAAAGAAAGAAGCATTCTGTTTTTATTGCACTTTATCAGGTTGTCTCCATAGAGACATGAAAACCAAATATACAATTGCCTGTACTGGAAGCACTCATTTATTTGCTAGAGGAAAACTTTTTTATTATATTTTAGTGTTCTTTTTTATTTATTTGCTTCCCTTTAAAATTTCTTAGATCCAGCTAAGGCCCTCAATCCAGTCATTTCCCTTGCAAGAGTAAGAAAAATACATCAATTTGTCTTGTATCATGCCCTTTTGACCATATTTGTCTTCTTTTTTAAACTACAGTGCCTATATTTCTTAAAACTGAACAAGAAGAAAGAAGAAGGAAAAAAACAGGTGCACTTGTTTACTTTAGTATCCATATTACGCTTGAAAATAACTGAGAAAGCTTTACTTTATAGCATGCAGGTTATGTCATGCATTATAAAAATACTACTGTTGAGAACAAAATTTTGTTTTACTTAGAGATAACTCTTTCCTTCCCCTCCTAAATGTTCTTCCAAACATTAATGACATAAAGTAGAGCATATGCTTTGGAGTCCCTTACAAGTTCAACAAAGCCAAAGAAGTCCAATATTTCTAGGTTTTCTTGTTCTGTCATGTTTCACAAATATAATTAATGTTTTGTAATCTCACATTTTTTTTGTCATTTTCTGAGTTGTTGATTTTCTTTCAGCTGATCTCCAGCTCCTAAATCCAGTCTCTGCTTCATTCTAAAGTACTCTCAGTTCTTCTATTCAACTCTTGTGCTTTTTTCTGTCTCTCAAGCATTTTCCTTTAAAACACTGAAAAACATTTCACTAGCACATTCTGTCTATGGGCTTTGTTACCAGAAGAACAAAAAGCAGAATCTTCTTTTGTTTGATAGCTCACTTTTTGTTGAATAAACTTTTGTATTTCCTCCTTAGCATGTTTCTGCATCAAAAAATGATTCTGACCCTCCAGGAAAGAATACTCTGAAAATGGCTAGATACAGCAGCTTGAATCTTGTGTCTGCTTCTTGACATTTCTTGATTACTAGAATAAATTTACTCCTCTTCTGCCTGGTGTACAGTGAGTAATCACTTTCCACAAATACTCTGCTGTCTCCCACTTTTAGTGCTTTGTCCTTCTGCCACAGTTTTCTCAGAATCAACTCCTCCTGCTGGCAAGATTGTATCTTTACTATTAATTATTATTTTTGCTGAACAGCTGCAGAATTCTACCCAGTCAGTGTTTTCTCTTAACATTTTGTCATTGATTTTCTTTCAGGTTCTCTGAATTTCTTTTTTGCTGGTGTCCAGGCAGTGCACTTAGTAACCAGTTACTGAAAATTATCCAAAAAGACAAGGTTATTGGCTCTCTTTTCGGAGTTTCTGGTTTCACATTGGAAGAGCTGAAATTAAGCTGTTACTCAGCACGCAGTCATCTTGGAAGTCCCTATTTCTGATCCATTTGGTATAAACTTCTAAAGATACTGTATAATGTGAAGAAATATATATATTTAATCTTTATTAAATCACAATTGTAACAGTGACAAAGATAGGCATACATTAATAGAAAAAAAAACAATTTTATGACTTTTTTATTCTCTGGAGGAGACATTTGTACTACTTATTTACTATCTCTCTGTATCTTTTTAAGACTAAAGATATTAGACCATGGTGAATATACCTCTGCTTCATAACGTCAATATTAAACTTATTTTTTGATCAGCTCAGGGATGTACTATCTCAATTTGTTTAGTAACAGAGTCAATGTCTATTCATGTTCTTATCTGGTATGACTCCACACTAGAATAATTTTAATAGTTTTAACAATCACATCCATCCCATTATCAGTGCATAACCTTTCTTATGAACTTCATTTTTTTCAAGTATCAAATAGTAGACCGAGAAATCTGTATCTTTTCATAGGTGAATTAAATTACACAGCTTAGAACTTGCCTCATCAAGTTTAATTTTACCAAAATCCCTGATTAGCACCAAGCATTAAAACATGTGTTGGTTGTATTACTTTGCAGCTGAAATGGCTGTTATGACTCTGAGAAATGCATGAAGATGATAGGTTCATAGGTAGGTTCATAGGTAGGTACTAGGCTATTGGCCCTAGGGCCTATACAAGCCTAGCCAAAAAGGTACCCTGGCTTTTGCCACCCAAGCAAATTATGTTCCTGTGCTCCTGTCAAGCAGAACCACAGAAATGATCCCCGGGGTGAATTTCCTATTACCCATCCAATCATCAAGATTTTTCTTGAAGAGTGCTAATGAGGAGCTCTGTTTGGCATAGATAGGTAGTCTGCTCCAGAGTATGGGAAGTCTCTGGGACAGGAATCTATCCCTCCAAAATGTTCTGTTTATTGTGGTGACAAGGTTTAGGTCCCTAGATTGTGTAGCTCGGAGGGATTGGGATTTCTTTTAGTGGAGCATGTCCAACAGCTCTGGGTTTGACATACCTTTGTATGTTAAGCAGAGATCACCTCTGAGTAGGCAATATGCAACGGAGTAAATCTGGAGTTATTTGAGTCGGTCTGCGTAAGACATCTGTTTGAGGCCAGTAATCCTCTTTGTGAGGTATTTTTGCGGCCTTTCCAGTTGTTGTAGATGTCTTGTGAGGTACATACCAAAAGGGGTGTTGTACTCTATAATGGGTCTGATGAGTGAAGAGTAGAGGGGAACAATGACCTCTTTTTTTCTGGATGAGAAACCTTTTGTGATGAGGTGTGCCATGTAGAAGGATTTCCTGACCACTGTGGTGATGTGATTATCAAAGGAGAGTCTACCGTCCACCTGTGTCCCAAGGTCTCTTATCACATTTTTGGTGTTAAGTAGACTACCACCTATGTGGTAGTTCATGGGTACAGAGTTTTTACCAAAGGGGATGACTATGTACTTTTTGGCATTGAGCTTGAGACCATGGCTTTGACACCAGGCATCTGTCTCAGTGAGGCCCTTTTGTAGGATGTCCACATCATTAGGAGTTTTGATTATGGCTCCTAGTTTGCAGTCATCTGAAAATTTAGTTAGCCAAAGACTTTCTGTGTTAGCCTGTACTTCAGAGAAGTAGATACCAAACAGGAGAGGACCCAGGACTGAACCCTGTGGTACTCCACTTGTCACTGATCTGACATCTGATTTGGAGTCTGCTTCTTTCACAGTGTGGGTTCTGTCAGTAAGCCAGTTGGCAACCCATCTTGTGACATACTGATTTATACCTAGTTTAGTGAGTTTATCTATAATTCCAGAGTGGTAGATGGTGTTGAACACCTTGGCGAGATCTAGATAGGTTGTGTGAACTACCTTACCCTCATCTATGGCTTTGGTGACTGCTTCAAAGAAGTCTATCAGGTTTAGGAGACATGATCTGCCTTTTACAAACCCAAACTGTGTGGAGTCCAGAGTCTGGAGATCTCCAATGTCTTTGTTTATGAGTTCCATGATGATATGTTCCATGGCCTTGCAGACTAAGCTCGTCAGGCTAATGGGGCGGTAGTTCCCGGGGTCTGTTGTGGCCCCCCCTTTGTGGAGTGGGATACCCATTGTGGTGTGCCATTCAATGGGCACAAAGCCTGAGATGAGGCTATGATTGAACATGGTATTTAGGTGGGGTGCCAGTTCATTCTATAGTTCATGTAGAAGGCAGCCTGGAATGTTGTCAGGTCCCATGGATGCTGTGTTCTTGGCTTTGGCGAGTGAGGTTTTTACCTGTGCAGCCGCGATTACAGGAACTTTGCATCTTCTGGTATAAAGATGGGCCTTTTAGGGGGTGAGAGGGGGGTAAAGTTAGCACTGAACCTAACTGCCAGGATGTTGGCAAGATCAGTTGGTTCTGTATATTTAGTGTCATTGTGCTGTAACTCAGAACAGATCTGAGTTTTACCATTGAGATTCTTGACATAGCTATAGAATGCTTTGTGGTTGTCTTTAGAATCAGTGGCAATTTTGTTTTCATAACTAGCTTTGGAGGATTTTATGAGGGATCTCAGCTTCTTACTAAGGCTGACCAGGGAGTTCCTCCAATCGTGGGATTTTACTCTTTTTTTCAACAGTTTCTTTCTTCTGTTGTAAAGTTTGTTTATGGCAGAAGACCATCAGATTGGCTTCTTTGTTTTGGAGGATAGCATCTTGGTTCTGTTAGGGATAGCATGATCCATGCACTCATGTAAGTGCTTATAAAGTGCATTTGTGTAGGATTGAGCAGTCGTACCTCTATTGTCCATCTGCATGGGTGTCGTGAAGATTGCCACTTCTGTCTTAAGAAGCGTAAAGTTGGCTTTGGAGAAATTATTTATGGTTGTTTTCCTAATGGGGGGGTGGGAGTGGGATGTGGATGTCTAGGGTGATTAGCTTGTGGTCGGATCTGACCAACAAGGAGCTGACCTCTGGTGTGGAACACTGGTCACCCATGTTGGTGATGACCAGGTCTAGGATATTGCTGCCCCTGGTGGGGGTGTGGATAAGTTGATCCAAGGCATTGGAATTGATGATTTCCAGAAAACATTGAGCAAAAGAGTTGGTACATGAGTAGTTTTCTTAGTTAATGGTGGGGTAGTTGAAATCACCCATTATTAGGGTGTTGGGTTGTACCTTAATATTTTCCAGTGTATCAAGAAAAGAGGAGTGAGAATCCTGGGGCATGGTGGGGGGGTCTGTAGCAAGCTACAATCTGGATTGCGGTTTTGCCCAGAGTTAGTTGAACTTAGATAATCTCGGATGCTTTATGCGGAGCAACTAGCTTGGAGGTGTGGATATCCTTAATGAATATGGACATGCCTCCACCTTTAGTGTTTCGGTCTGAGTTTGGTGGCCGAAAGGTATGGTATGAATTATAGCCTGGTAATGCAGGGGTGCTCTCTGGAACTTTGAACCAGGTCTCTGTCACTGCGCAGATGTCGATGTTCTCCATTTTAAGGAGTGCCTCGAGTGAGTGCATTTTAAGGTTTAGACTTCTAGCATTGAGTAGCATTGCCCTCAGATTTTGCTTGCTTGTACCTTTTACGGTGGTGAATTTGTCATTTGAAATTTGCCTATAAAAGGCACTATAGGGGTAGCAAGAGCCTTAGCCAGTATCCAGAATCCCAAGGGCGATAGGTGCAGGCCATCTCTGCAGGGGTGGCTCATGCTATAGACTGTGGGACTGCAGCCCTCCCACCTGTAAAATGGGTCCCCCACCTGTAGAATGCATAAAATAAAGTCCCCAGTCCCCCCACCGTAGATATCTCGGACTCCGAGCATGCGTGCTTAGTTCCTGGCTGCTGTGTTAGGCAGACCAGAACTCCAAGCACACATGCTCAGGCATTCCTGAGATCCAGACTGCTCAGTTAGGCAGTCCAGATAGGGAAGGAAGTTAACTCCACCCTTCCAACCCTGAGATCTGTGCGGTGACGAGCACACAAACTGGAAGGTCACCGGACTGCATCGCCCCTAGGCTGGACCAATAGCAGGAGGGTCCAGCCTCCTCACATCTTGCGGGAGATCAAGACCACAGCATGCGCGGGCTAGTATGGAGGACTGATGGGCTGCTGAGTAGAGGATCGCATTTCTCGCATGCATGGCAGGCCGTTCTGGAGACAGGTAGGTGGTGATGACTGCAGTGTGTGTGTGTGTGTGTGTGTGTGTGTGTGTGTGTGTGTGTGTGTGTGTGTGTGTGTGTGTGTGTGTGTGTGTGTGTGTGTGTAATGCCCGAGTTGCTTCATGGTGGCGGGTAGAGAATAAGACTTGAATCCTGTACCTTGGGCCCAAGTGACAAGAGCCTGAATTCCCTACCCACCATCATTTCTAAAACTTTTGCAGATTTTTGCCTCATATTTGTTCTGTTCCTCATAAAATCTGTGGTTTCTGTATTTTGTTACTTAAAACAGACAGTAGTGCAGTGGTGCAGTGTTGCTTGACAGCTATGGGTTGTCTGGTTTGTTTCTTGGCTGGGGTGCCTTCTGTGTGGAGTCTGCATGTTCTCCCTGTGTTTGTGTGGGTTTACTCTGGTGTCCTCAGTGGATATTTGTCCCTATTTTTTGGACTGCATTCCCCCATTATTGGCTTCATCCAGGTTTATTGTGCCAAGGTTGAGAGCTATGGTGATAACTGAACTCACTGAATATGTTTGGGGGCTGTATTCCCCCATTATTGGCTTTGTTCAGGTGTTTTGTGCTAAGATGTTGACAGTTATGGTGAGAACTGAATTCACTAAATGGTAGCCATTTAAGTTTCAGTCTTCCTTCCTTTCATAAAAATAGATGATTTGGCATAGTGGTATGCTGTTCTGGCTGTTTTGCACAGGGACCTGGGTTCAATACCTGGCAGTGAAATGTATGGTGATAACACAGCATTTTATTATAGCAACTTTCCAACATTATACAAGCAATGTTTAAAATGTGTCCTGGTTTTGGGGCTCCCCCCCCAAATATATTTTGGCTTTGTCCAGATTTCTTGTGCTGCAAAGTTCAGAGATACAGCTGAGTGTCAAGTAGATTTTACAAGGAGCTGAGAGCTGCAGGGGAACAAAAGTTTATTGCTACTTATGCCAAGTTTGCTTACATTGTAAATAGCACAACAGGTAGAGTATTTGCTTTTGATGCAGAAGGCTGTGGGTTCTACTCCCACAGTAGGTAGATTCATTGCTAATACTGTACTCTGTTGTAAAAAGGATGGATGCGGCAGTCCTCTTTGGCGAAGATACCTAGTAACTATGAACCTGTTATCAGTTTGCCATCCATTCCCTACTGCAATATTACTAGCATTATAATTTTTTTAATGCAACATAAGCAATTTATTCCTCAAGGGCAACAGGCACTTTATTTGTAGATGAAACAATGACATATAAAGTTGTTTGCTAGCAGTAACCTCTTTATTAGTTAACAGATTTCTTTAATGTGGAATTATTTAGATGGCTTTTACTTCTTCAGAGATTGTGCATATTTACTGATACTGGTAGACTGTTGAAGTTTGAGTAGGCTTTTATGATGGAAATGTTCTGAATTGGGCAGTTTTGTCATTATTGGTGCATGCATTTTGTTTCATTGATTACTGGAAAAATGTTCAAAACAATAAATTTAAAATGCCCTCGAACAACTGTACTGTATTGTACAAAGAATATAATTTGATACAGTCAGGAAGGTGTATCAAAGAGCATGTGTATGTTTCGTGTTCAAGGGGCCTATGATTTGAATACAGTCCAAAATTAATCTTTATCTGCCACTGGCAAAATGTATTTTCTTTGAATGTGGGTTTCAATGCTGTTTCAATGAATGTGAGTTTCAAGGGCAGAGAAGTTTTAATACTAAGTCTATTTTCATTGTCAGACTGCATTGCTTTGTTTAGCAGATATCTATTAGGGTTTATGCTGTAAAATATAAAAGAAAACTTTCAAATGAAATCCATATCATCACAGAAGTAAAGCAGTATGCACATTACAGTGTTTATGGCAAATGGGCAAAATAACCAAGGAATGGGACATTGGAATGGCTGCAGGGGGGACGCTCCATTCGACCATGATTTTGTGAGGGGGGAAGGGCAGCAAACTCAGACAGCCCCAGCTGAACTATACCTCTCAACTGTCCAGAATTTTGCAGAATGAATAGATTTTTGCTTCTTATTTTTGGTTTGTTCCTCATAAAATTTGTGGTTTTCTGCCAAATCATTTAGGAATGAAGTCACTAAATAATGACAGACATTAAGTTTCAGACATCATAACCTTCAGAAAAATGCATGCTAAAGCAAGACCTGTTATTCTGTCAACTGTCTTAAGTTTATACAAGAGCAATTTTTAGTACTGTTTGCATGTTCCCCCAATATATTTGGCCTTGTCCAGATTTCCTGCATTAAGAGGTTGAGAGGTACGTGCAAATAAATCGCTTTATAGAATTAGAAATATCCAAACCTCTCAACTGTCCCCAATTTTGGCTCAAAATGTTGCTCTCCCCCTAATAATCCCTCTGCAAAATGGAAATTTTGGAAGAAAACGTAGAGGGTTTACAATTATAAATAACTGCAATGATCAGAGTTATAGATTACTTTTATTTCAGAAATGCATGTAGATGATCTTATTTTGTCAGCTGCTCAAGTTAACAGTACTAATTTTAAAAAGGTGTCCCTTCTTTGACAGGTTCCCAGTTGTATTGTTTGGCAATTTTATATTTTTGCATAACATTTTTGTTCTGTTTTTCATAAAATTGTGGTTTTCTGGCAAATTAGTAGCAAATCATTAAAGACTGAAGTTAGAAAATAATGGCAGACATTTGAGTTTAACATTTCATACCTTCAAAAATTCATACTAATGCAAGACCTACTACTATTCTATTATCTTTCTAAGTTTATAAGAGCAATATTTAAACATTGTCTTTATTTTTGGGCCTGTATCCCACTTCTATATATGGCTTTGTCCAGATTTCTTGCTCTGAGGTTGAGAGGTATGAGTGTCAGAGCCATCACCGTCAGCCAGAGACATTTCAAACTGTGACCTACTTGTTACACCCCACTCCCCCATGTAGTGACTCTTTAAGAAAGGAAGATCTCTGTTACTTTTTTTAAAGCTGTCTCATTATTTTAAACTCCTTTAACATAGCGAGACAGTTTCTAAAAAGCAATGGAGATCTTGCTTTCTCCGTTGCTGTAAAAAAAAAAAAAAAAAAGACATACTAATGGAAAAAGTCCGGGCGACCGGACCTTTTTCCATTAGTATAAGTCTGATTTACAACGTGCATGCTGACCAATCAGCGTGCAAGTTTTGGAATATTAATGGGGGGGTCATTGTATAATGCTCCTTAACCCACAATAACTGTATTATAAACTTTCAGGACATAATACAACACTACTTCTGTCTTTATGTGAATTGTCATAAAAAGAATCTCTGTAAGTTGAGTTATATTGTCTGTGTCTTTCTGAAACTGGGACTGATTATTTGTCATAATTATGTTGCTTTCATAGGTCCACAGGTAAGTACTAGGCCTTTTTAAGTGTAGCCATTTTCCTTTTTGGTGGTAGACTTAACCTATCCAATTTGGTTATAGATTGGTCTTACCAATCTCATGGTTAATAATTACATATTATCCCTAATGAGAATAACTGGGATCATATCATAGATAATTTGAGGGGAACCATACATGAGATAAAGTTTTAGGAGCTGCCTTTGTCCATTAGTAGTACAGGGGGCAGTCCTGGAGTAAATCTTCTGTTTCCCATCCATAGATCCAAGTTCCTATTGAATATGAGCAGGCTCATCCAGACTCTGCTACACTTTGCTGTGAGGGAAAGGTTAGTTTGCATTTTATTTGTTGTATTATTTTATTGCCTTTTTCTGTTTTGAATACTGTGATTTGGTTTATTTACCTTGTGTTTTACTTGTATTCTGCTTTTAACTGCATATTAAAACTTGAAAAGAAACTACAGGTCTGTCTCTTGTGAGTCAGGCAGAAATTTTTCCCCACCCTCCCACCTGGTTACTGTAGCTTAAACACCACTGTCTTTCTAGTTGCCTTCCCCTTATGTTAATTTGACCATATATCTCATTTCCTCTCTGCTTTACTGGCTTGTGTGAGTAAGTACAAAATTATCATTTTGTGAAATCACTCCCCTTCAACTATTTAAATTTATTGGCCATCCTACTGTATTCCATAGTCATGGGCATTCAGAATCGCCAATTAGCTGAAACACCTGATGTTCATAAGGGTCATTTGCATATATCCCATGTGCCTCTGATATAAGAGGTGTGGGAGGTCACTCAGTGGAAGTTCTGGCTTTGCTGGAGTTTTCATTTTGTTTTTACTGATTGGCTTTTCAGTGACCTTCTCACTTATTGTTTTAGCTTGTTGTTTGGGATATTTTTGCAGTGACCCTAATGATAACGGACATCAGCTGAGTATAACAGCTCTGTGTTTCTTATGCTTAGTCAAACACTCTGTGCTGTGCTGATGAGGTCATAACAAGGCCGAAATATGCATATCCACATAGTGGGGTTTGGCTTTATTGTCCTGAAATTGTCCATTAAAATGATGAAACAAGTCATTGGCATTCAGAATCACCAATTAGCTGAAACACCTGATGATCATAAGGGTCATTTGCATATATCCCAGGTGCCTCTAATACAAGAGGTTTTGGGAGGTCACTCAGTGGAAGTTCTATCTTTGCTTGAGTTTTCATTTTGTTTTTACTGATTGGCTTTTCAGTGACATTCTCACTTATTGTTATAGTACCAGAATACAAAAATGACCAACCCTTTCAATCTATCTTGCTATATTAAAAATAGTGACTCCCCACTAAAACTTAACTTTTTAGACAGGTACAACTTAAGTTACCTACTTTCACATCTAACTACTCTAGTGCACACTGCAGTGTTTAGGATAAACCATTTTTTTTCATCTTACCTTTAAGCATCCCTATGACTAGCAATTGCTTTAAAACCTGTTGGAAAGCACTAAGAAGTCTTAAACTAATACAAACACTCAACTCTCCTTGTTAATAAGGAGAAATTAATTGTAGGCACTAAACAGCCTATAATTGCAAAGTACCTCGCTAAGGTAAGGGAAAACAGCTCTTGCACTTTACAAAAAAAAAAGCACCAAACCAGGCATGTCCAAGGGTCAGCTTCCAGTGATTTCTCCTGTCCACCTGGTGAATCTGGGCATACTGGGGCTATGCAGCAATTGCCTCATGTACACAGACAACCCTCTCTTCCTAATACCCAACACTTCAACCTGCGAGAGATGCACTTACATAGCCAAACTGGAAGCAAAGCTCTCTTCACCCAAGATTGTGCTAGACAGTCAAGAGAAGGTTAACACCCGTACTACACCTCAAGTAACATATAGACCTTCTAAACCCACACCACCAACACCCACACATAGCAACACTAAGCCCACATATGTGGAGGCCCTTAACAGTAATCTGCCCAAGCAACAAGGACCTCCTAAGCTGAAACGCAAACAAACACCAATCATAACCAAAGTGTCACATAGCTCACAATGCCCGTGTGCCACCCAACAACAGCCCTAAGGCAAGACAATGTACCCAACACTTTAGTCATAAGTGACTCTATAGTCAGGCACACTGGTGTCCCACTCACCAAGCTGAACAAGGAGAAAATTACAGTCAGCTGCCTGTCAGGTGCCAGGATCCACCACATAACGCATGCACTTAAGTAACTCTACAACAAGTACAAATATGACTCTGTCATTGTCCGTGTTGGAGTGAATGACTTGAGACGTACCTCCCTGGACTACATAAAAAGAGACATGAAAAAGCTCTTGGATCATGTGGCCCAGGCAGGTATGACCCTAGCCCTGAGTAGCATCCTGCCTTCACCCAGAATTATACCACAGAATAAGGACAAAATGATTGACTTCAACAACTGGCTAAGCTTCTGATGTCATTCAAAGGGGACAACGATGCTTTGTCAGAGATGGTCTGCACCTGTCGCCCCTGGGATTCAGGTTACTGGCTAAGGCTCTTGCCACCCCTATAGTGCCATTTTTAGGCAAAGTTCAAACGACAAAACCACCACCATAACAGGTACAAGCATGAAAAATCTGAAGGTAATGCTACTCAATACTAGAAGTCTAAACCTCAAAATGCGCTCTCTTGAGGCACTCCTAAAAATGAAAAACATCAATATCTGTGCAGTAACTGAGACCTGGTTCAAGGATCCAGAGAGCACCCCTGCAATACCAGGATACAACTCTTACCACACTTTTTGGCCACCAAACTAGGACCGAAACACTAAAGGTGGAGGAGTGTCCATATTCATCAAGGATATTCATACCTCCAGGCTAGTTGCCCAACATAATGCGTCTGAAATTCTCCAGGTGCAACTAACACTAGGTAAGACTGCAATCCAAATTGTATCTTGCTACAGATCCCCCACCATGCCCCAGGATTCTCACTACACCTTTCTAAACATACTGGAGAATATTAAGATACAACCAAACACCCTAATACTGGGTGATTTAAACTACCCTGCCATTAACTGGGAAAACTACTCGTGTACCAACACCTTTGCCCAATGGTTCTTGGAATTCATAACTTCCAGTTCCCTGGATCAACTAATCCTTAGTCACACCAGGGACTCCAATATCCTAGACCTGGTCATTACCAACATGGAAAATTGATGCTCCACACCTATGGTCACCCCTTGTTGGTCAGGTCTGACCATAAGCTAATCATCCTTGACATCTACATCCCACCCCATGCCCCCAGTAAGGAAACTGCCGTGAAAAACTTCTCCAAAGCCAACATCATGCTACACAAGTCAGAAGTGACAAACTTAATGACACCCATGCAGATGGGAACTGAAATTAGTGTAGTGAATCCTGCACTAAGGCACTGTACAAGCACATCCACTCGTACATGAATCATGCCATTCCCAATAAAACCAAGGCACTCTCCTCCAAAACAACAAACTTTACAACAAAAGGAAGAAACTGTTGCAGAAAAGAGGAAAATCCAGTGATACAAAAAGCTCCTTTACCAGCCTCAGTAAGTAGCTGAGATCCCTCATAAAATCTTCCAAAGCTAGTTACGAAA
The DNA here is from genome assembly GCF_019279795.1 of Protopterus annectens. NCBI lineage: Eukaryota > Metazoa > Chordata > Ceratodontiformes > Protopteridae > Protopterus > Protopterus annectens. The sequence continues at coordinate 93,638,250 of NC_056725.1, forward strand.
ATAAAATTGCCAAAGATTCCAAAGACCACCACAAGGCATTTTATAGCTATGTCAAGAATCTAAACGGCAATGCTCAGATCTGCTCTGAGCTACAACAGAATGGCATTAAATATACTGATCCCAAGGATATTGCCAATATCCTGGCAGATCGATTCAGTGTAAACTTCACCCCCCTCTCACCCCCTAAAGGGCCCATCTCAATATCGAAAGATTGCCAAATTCCGGTAATAACAGCCACACAGGTAAAAAAGCACTCTCCAAAGCTAAGAATACAGCATCCATGGGACCAGATGACATCCCAGGCTGTGTACTACATGAACTACAAAATGAAGTGGCACCTCACCTAAAAGTCATGTTTAATCATAGCCTCACCTCAGGCTTCATGCCCACTGAGTGGCGCACAGCTACAGTTATCCCACTCCTCAAGGGGGGATCCACCTTGGATCATGGGAACTACCACCCCATCAGTCTGACAAGCCTGATCTGCAAGGCCATGGAATGTATTATCATGGAACTTATAAACAAAGACATTGGCAACCTTTAAACACTGGACACCATGCAATTTGGGTTTGTGAAGGGCCGATCTTGTCACCTGAACCTGATTGACTTCTTCGAATCAGTCTCCAGAGCCATGGATCAGGGTAAGGTGGTCCACACAGCTTATCTGGACTTCGCCAAGGCCTTTGACACCATCCTCCACTCTGAAATTATAGATAAACTTACTAAGCTGGGCATTAATCCCTATGTCACTCAATGGGTTGCCAACTGGCTTAGTGACAGAACCCACACTGTAAAAGTAGCCGACTCCAAATCCAGTTCCAGACAAGTGACAAGTGGAATACCTCAGGGTTCAGTCCTGGGAATACTCTTGTTTGGCATCTACTTCTCTGAAGTACAGGCCAACACTAAGGGACTCTGGCTAACAAAGTTCGCAGATGACTGCAAACTGGGAGCCATTATTGAATCCCCAAATTATGTGGATATTCTACAAAAGGGCCTTACAGCAACAGATGCTTGGTTCCAGAGCCATGGGCTCAAGCTCAATGCCAAGAAATGTATAGTTATCCCCTTTGGGAAAAACATGTACCTGTGAATTACCACATAGGGGGCAGTACAGTAAACACTGAAAGTGTGATAAGAGACTTAGGGACACAGGTGGACAGTGGTCTCACCTTCAATAACCACATCATCACAACAGTCAGGAAGTCCTTCTATGTGGCACATCTCATCACTAAGGGCTTTTCATCCAGAAAAAAGGAGGTCATTGTCCCACTGTACTCATCCCTCATTAGACCCATTATAGAATACAATGCCCCATTTGGTATGTACCTCTCAAGACATCTGCAACAACTGGAAAGGCCGCAGAGATACCTCACTAAAAGAATCACAGGCCTAAAGCAAATGCCCTATGCTGACCATCTAAAAAAACTCCATCTATACTCTGTCGCATATCGTCTACTCAGAGGTGATCTCTACTTAACATACAAAGCCATGTCAAACCCAGAGCATGCTACACTTAAAGAAATCCCAATCCCTCAGAGACACATGCTCCAGGGATCTAAACCTTGTCATCACATCGGTTCCTGACCCAGAGACTCCCCAGACTCTGAAATAGACTGTCCATACATGTCAAGCAGAGCTCCTCTTTGGCCCTCTTCAAAAGGAACCTTGGGGATTGGATGGGAGATAGGAAATTCACCCCGGGGATCACGTCAGTCGCCCTGCTAGACAGGGGTCCAGGGAAGTAAATACTGTGAGAAGAAATAACCAGGGAGTTGTTATGACTAGACTTGTATAGGACCTAGGACCGATAACCTAGTACCAACCTATGAACCTATGAACTTTGTTTTATGTGGATAGAGAGTCTGTTCGAGGGCAGCAGTATCCTCTGCAAGATACACCGATCCCTCTAAACCATTCTGTTGATGTTACAAAAGAGGTTTCTTCATATTTCTGAAGCCATTTGATTTGCTGATGTCAATCAGTATTGGGTCAAAGGATACCTTGTATGCCAGACACAGATCACCTCTTAGCAGTCTGTAGGATATTGAGTATAGTAAACGAAACACAAATTCAAACTGAAAAAACGTGAACCGAGCACAGTACAAAGTCAAGCAAGCTCCTGTATGAGACAAATCAATTTATTTTAAGCGCTTTTCGTGCCCTCAGTGAGTGCACTTCTTCAGAAACAATAAAAGCATATGCAAATAAGGTTTAAATAAACCTAACAATTAGTGTGTTCAATCAACTTTTTAACTTTACTTAAAAACACCCGCCTTACTTTCCTTAAAGTCACAGTGAACCAGGTAATGGATGATGGACTCCTTACCCAATAGTGCAAGTTAATAATATAGTATATAGAACTTATAAATTCAACCTTAAATGTTAAAATTAAGATACATATAAATATACTACTAAATTACATATATTAGGTTAATACCTTATACTAATAAAAATATACATACAATGAATACTTGATATCTTACACAAATACATGAACCCACATATACAAATGCATATAATAGTACCTAAGTCCATATAAATATGTTTACATAACCTAGAGTTAATAAGACTCTTTAAAAACTCTTTAAAAACTAAGCATATGAATGTATGTACATAGGTAAATTTTACAAAGCTAAAACACTTTATCAAAAATACGCTTTTTCAAAAAATTATATGTAATCAAATACAATGAAATAGTGAAGAATAAATCTGTAATCAAATATTAATAATTTGTAAATAGGGCAACATCAGCGTTTAAGGCTCTTAAGTTTCAAAATACTACTAATTGAACAAGATTCATTCAAACCAGGAAAATTATAGGCATTTAACCTGATTTGCCATTGTAACTCTAATTCCTCAAGTTGTAAACATGCTGGACCCCCTCTTCCAGTTTTATAAACCTGGTCTATTACTGCAAATTTAAAGCTGTGGTTGCTATGTTTAAGGTTATGCTTAGCAAGTGCGTTGTCCAATTTCATTCTGCTAATGGCATATTGATGTTCGTATAACCTTTCACGGAGTTTACGTTCCGTTTTGCCCACATAAAAAGCAGGGCACTTTTGGCATTTCGCCACATAAACAACCATTCTACTATTACAATTAAATCTGGCTTTAAATTTAATATGGTAGCCATTAATTTCCAAAGAATATAAATTCTCCACAAATTTGCAATAATTACAATCTTGGCATTTGAACATACCAGTAACCTTAGGGGGTAACCTTCGTTGGCGTTCAAGATAATTCTTCAGGTTACACCCTCTTCTATATGTAACCCTTGGGCCATGCCCCAATTTTACACGAATAGTATGATTAATGCCAAAAAGCTCCCAGTTCTTTTTGATAATCTCAAAACATAGTTGACTGTTTATGTTATATGTGGTAATCAAATTGGGAACTTGCTGTGTCTCAATCTCATTTCCCATTATGATTGGGTTGGCACACCTTTCAACCATATTCTCAACAATGGATGGTTGCTTAATACTCATCAAAGGTTGATAAGTACCATTCGATCTTTTAAGCTGAACTTCAACAATTAGGTCATCCAATAATGTAATTGGATAACCTCTGTGCAAAAACATGGATTTTAGAACTTGACATTCTTGTACAAAAGCACCATCCTCACTCACAATACGTGCCGCTCTCACAAGTTGTCCCTTGACGACGGAACGCTTGTGATGGTAAGGATGGCAACTTGTAAAATGCAAAAAGGAATTGGAATAAGTTCTCTTCCTGTAAATAGATGCTGTAACTATTCCCAATTCCCTATTCTTTGCAAGCCATACATCCAAAAATGCTATGGATTCCATGTCAAAAGAAGCTGTAAACTGCAAAAATTGTGTAGATTCATTAAATATTTTTAATATACTATTGCTAATAGTTAGATCACCTTTAATGAGGATGAAAATGTCATCCAAAAATCGCGTATAGTATATTACTTTTTCTTTAAACACTTCATTGTTGAAGACATATTCAGCTTCCCAATATGCCATCACTAAATTGGCTATACTCGCCCCGCACGGGGAACCCATAGCCACTCCGATCTTCTGTAAATAAAAATGGTTGTCACCAAACATAAAATAGTTATTACTAAGGACAATTTACAATAATTCAGTAACTAGTGATATTTCATCTACTGGTGCACCCTCCTTCCGTAAAAGGGCACCCACCCATTCTAAACCCAACTCTTGGGGAATACAGGTGTAGAGATCTTTAACATCCACCGTCAAGAAATTGTAGTCCATCCTAAACTCCAATGTATTTAACTGTTCAAGAAAAGACCACGAGTCCTTACAAATCTGACTTTGTTTGGTAACGTATTTTTTCAGGATTGAGTCAACAACTTTGGCACACACATAAGTAGGGGAACCCCTCCCATCAACCAAAGGTCTCAAAGGAGGGTTGACCTCACTTTTATGTATTTTGGGGATACCGAAAATACAAGGATATCTGGGATAGGATGTATATAAAAAATTATAAATATTTTGTTCTATTCTTCCTTCAATGTACATATCCTCTATGTAACCCTTGATTTTATTATATGCTCCATTAACTTCAGATCTGGAGCTCGGAACATAAGCAGGACTGTCCAATAGTGAATGCATCCTATCTTCATAATCGGTGTTGTCAAAAACAACAAGTCCCCCACCTTTATCAGGTTTACATATACGTATGCTCTGGGATTTTATATACTCTAAACACTGATTTTCAAATATACTGGTAGCCCTATTTCCACTAGATTTTTTATTATTGTTATTATTTTTCATTATTTGTTGGAAATCCAATTCACAAAGCTGTTCGAAAGTTTGTATTAATGGGTGCAACGGGGGGTTAAAAGTACTGGAAATGTAAAACTGGTCACCCTCCGAAATATAAGTGCTTGCACCCATCATAAGCAAAAAGTTTAACTTCCTAGTAAACACTTTAAGGTCTATTACAGATTGAACTAAGTCAAACTTCTGAGATGGTACATATGTATAACCCTTAGACAAAAAATCAACAATATCCAAAGGTATACAAGCAGACGAAAAGTTATAAACTTTGAAATCACCTAACGTGTTAACAATAATATTGGGTTGCTTGACAGTATTCTCCCCATCAGTCATACATAAAATATAATCATCAACAAAGGGGCTAGATAAAGAAATGTCAATTAATTGGTTATCTGCAGATAACCCCAAGCTATTGTTTATGGTTTGTGGTTGTTCTGCCTCCTCTGAAAAGTTTTCAATTGGAAATTCTTCCGTTGTTTTGGCTTCGCACCCGAATAACTGGCAGATTGAAAATTTTCATTATGTTGTTTGTCCATACTACTGTTGTTATTGTTTACATAAAGGTGCTGTAACCTTTCACTTCTCCTTAACTCAGGTTGACCAACAAAATTGGTGTTAAACCGTTGGGGTATATGTTGACCATTTATATCATCACTAATAACCTCACATTGTTGTTGGTTACCTGAATCAAGGTTGTTGTCAGCTACCAAAACATCACCTACTAATGGATCATGCCAAATTTGAGCTACTGGTGGCACAGGATATGCAGTCCCTTCAGAATAGGCTTTCGTATCACGTTCGAGTTTTTTCACTTTATTATTTTTCAGCTTATCCAAATACTGGTCAATACTCGAAAAGATACGTGCATATTCATATTTATACCTGAGGAACTGTCCATTTAGTTTAATATTGTTATCAAGTTCAGTCACTTTAGAAGATAATTCATCTACCCAAATGATATAATGCTTAACCATCAATTCCAACAACTCCAACCCCTGTCGGTCAAACAGCCCTATCAAATCTTTATGAAAATCAGAATTTGCAATAAGACCAGTTGGGTACTGGTGATGTCTAAGACCCTTAGGAACAATTTTTTGCTTCAAGCATTCACGAAAGTAAGATATTTCAAGCTGCAATTTCTTGACCTTAATCAAGTGAGCATCCAATATTTTAAGTTTAGAAACAATATCATTTGTAAGGCTCTCGTTGATTTCTTTACACTGCTGGTTACCATGGTTCACTGGTACAATACGAGAAAACAAAAAGTCGTCAGTCAACCATTTGTTGAACACATTTTGTTCATTCATACCAGCTGCTCCATTATTATGTACATTCAATAATGCAACAGAATTTACCACAGGCACAGCCCCTGTATTAAAATCAGTACGCAGGGGTTGAATTCCGTTTGCAAAATCACTCACAACTCCTCTACTCTCCCCAGGTTCATTAACAGAATTCGTAACTGCATTAGATAAACCTGAAATACGTGCTGTATTAAAAATCTCTGAAGGCACAAACCCTGCACAAACATCAGAGTGCAATGGTTGTGATTTAAAAAGAGTGACATTGACAGCTCCTTTACTCACCCCAATGTTACTTGAGGAATTCGTCGCTGTGTTCAAAAACACGTCGGTAGGTAATCTGACATTGTTCTCCTCTTGCGGAACTGGTGAACTGCTCCGCTCCCCTCCTAATGGAAGAATTAAGTTAGTAGAACTCCCTCGGTCGCCCACGCATACCGAGGAAGAAGGGTAACGGTTAGTCCCATCAAAGGCAGATGTAACAGCTGGTACCGAAAGAAACGATCGCATTTCCTTATGTTGTGTATCCAGCCAGTCAAGTCTCTCAGAAATAACGTCGTGTCTTGAGAGTAGAATGTCAAAAGTACTGCTGGGCAAAACATTGTTGTTAGATGAAGGGGCCAAATGATCCTCCTTGTCATTACCCCTTAACACTTCAGGTGTAACACCAGGTTCAAAACTCGAATCTGCTACTGCGCCAGATGCCATGACAAACCAGGAAAACGAAACACAAATTCAAACTGAAAAAACGTGAACCGAGCACAGTACAAAGTTAAGCAAGCTCCTGTATGAGACAAATCAATTTATTTTAAGCGCTTTTCGTGCCCTCAGTGAGTGCACTTCTTCAGAAACAATAAAAGCATATGCAAATAAGGTTTAAATAAACCTAACAATTAGTGTGTTCAATCAACTTTTTAACTTTACTTAAAAACACCCGCCTTACTTTCCTTAAAGTCACAGTGAACCAGGTAGTGGATGATGGACTCCTTACCCAATAGTGCAAGTTAATAATATAGTATATAGAACTTATAAATTCAACCTTAAATGTTAAAATTAAGATACATATAAATATACTACTAAGTTACATATATTAGGTTAATACCTTATACTAATAAAAATATACATACAATGAATACTTGATATCTTACACAAATACATGAACCCACATATACAAATACATATAATATTACCTAAGTCCATATAAATATGTTTACATAACCTATAGTTAATAAAACTCTTTAAAAACTCTTTAAAACTAAGCATATGAATGTATGTACATAGGTAAATTTTACAAAGCTAAAACGCTTTATTAAAAATACGCTTTTTCAAAAATATATATGTAATCAAATACAATGAAATAGTGAAGAATAAATGTGTAATCAAATATTAATAATTTGTAAATAGGGCAACATCAGCGTTTAAGGCTCTTAAGTTTCAAAATACTACTAATTGAACAAGATTCATTCAAACCAGGAAAATTATAGGCATTTAACCTGATTTGCCATTGTAACTGTAATTCCTCAAGCTGTAAACATGCTGGTCCCCCTCTTCCAGTTTGATAAACCTGGTCTATTACTGCAAATTTAAAGCTGTGGTTGCTATGTTTAAGGTTATGCTTAGCAAGTGCGTGTCCAATTTCATTCTGCTAATGGCATATTGATGTTCATATAACCTTTCACGGAGTTTACGTTCCGTTTTGCCCACATAAAAAGCAGGGCACTTTTGGCTGAATAAAAAGGGACAATGACATCTAGGCACAATCCCTTTGTTAAAAAGCTATAAACTGAATATAGTGACAGGGCTTTGAGTCAATCCATGTAGGACATGTTTAGGACTTGAATTCTTGCAATACAGAATGACTTTCTTAGAGCAATAGTCACATGCTGGTCAAACGTTAGGTTCCTGTTCACATAAGTTTCCAAATCCTGAACAACTGATTCAACTCTTAGGGGTGTACTGTCAATGTGGTAGTTCCCTGGGGGTGAATGACCTCCCAAAGAATACAATAGTGTGTTTTTTGGCATTTAGTTTCAGACCATGATTTTTGTCACTAGTTATTTGGAACAAACCTTACTGCAGGATGGCTAAGTAATTTTCAGTCTGATTTTTTTACAGCTCATTGGAAGGTATGATTTGTATTCCAATAAACATGATGCCTGAGCTTTGACTCCTACTAATACAATACATTTCAAACTGTGTAATATATACATTCAAATTAAATCCAATAATGGTGTCAATGGAATAAGATGTGTGTGTGTGTGTGTGTGTGTGTGTGTGTGTGTGTGTGTGTGTGTGTGTGTGTGTGTGTGCTTTTCTCTTTCTTTCTGCCCTTAACCCTCCACCTAGCCCAGGTACTCTTGAAGGCATCCATGATTTTATAACTATTGATTCCTTCTGGAAACTGGTTCGACATGTCCATGACACTTTCTCAAAAAAGTATAACTGCTCGCCAGATGGGAGTTTATGCCTTCTGTCTGTTAGCTTTTTTTTCATCATCCACCCCTATATTTGCCTTTTAAACATGATGGACACATATTATGTCCCTCTCTTCTTCCTTCCCTTCCTTCTTGGTATAAAGGTCAGTCTCTTTCATCCCTTTCATACTTCTTAGTCTGTAACCCTCTTATCTTCCATCTGGCCTTCCTCTTGACCTTCCAAACTAGCTTGACATCCTTCTCTCTGTACAGGCACTCAAAGTGATAGCAAGAAATCTTTTCTTCTTGGATCTATTCATCTTTGGATACAATACAGCATCTTACCAGTGTTGAGAACTGCTTTCTCCGTTTATGTTGGATGGCTCATTTCTGCAGTCACAGTCAGCCTGGAGTTTTCTTCATAGGTTCATAGGTTCATAGGTAGGTACTAGGCTATCGGCCCTAGGGCCTATACAAGCCCAGCCAAAAAGGTACCCTGGCTTTTGCCACCCAAGAAAATTATTTTCCTGTGCCACTGTCGAGCAGAGCCACAGAAGTGATCCCCGAGGTGAATTTCCTATTTCCCATCCAACCATCAAGATTTTTCTTGAAGAGTGCTAATGAGGAGCTTTGTTTGATATAGATAGGTAGTTTATTCCAGAATATGGGATGTCTCTGGAACAGGAATCTATCCCACCGGCATGTTCTGTTTATTGTGGTGACAAGGTTTAGGTCCCTAGAGCATGTAGCTTGGAGGGATTGGGGATTTCTTTAAGTGGAGCATGTCCAACAGCTCTGGGTTTGACATAGCTTTGTATGTTAGGCAGAGATCACCTCTGAGTAGGCGATATGCAACAGAGTAAAGCTGGAGTTTTATGAGACGGTCTGCATAGGGCATCTGTCTGAGGCCAGTAATCCTCTTTGTGAGGTATTTCTGTGGCGTTTCCAGTTGTTGTAGATGTCTTGTGAGGTACATACCAAAAGGGGCGTTGTACTCTATAATGGGTCTAATGAGTGATGAGTAGAGGGGAACAATTACTTTTTTTTTCTGGATGAGAAACCTTTTGTGATGAGGTGTGCCACGTAGAAATTTTGTGATGAGGTGTGCCACGTAGAAGGATTTCCTGACTACTGTTGCGATGTGATTATCAAAGGAGAGACTACTGTCCACCTGTGTCCCAAGGTCTCTTATCACACTTTTGGTGTTAAGTAGACTACCACCTATATTGTAGTTCATGTGTACAGAGTTTTTACCAAAGGGGATGACAATGCACATTTTGGCATTGAGCTTGAGGCCATGGCTTTGACACCAGGCATCTGTCTCAGTGGGGCCCTTTTGTAGGATGTCCACATCGTTAGCAGTTTCAGTTATGGCTCCTAGTTTGCAGTCATCTGCAAACTTCATTAGCCAAAGACCTTCTGTGTTAGCCTGTACTTCAGAGAAGTAGATACCAAACAGGAGAGGACCCAGGACTGAACCCTGTGGTACTCCACTTGGCACTGGTCTGAAGTTGGATTTGGAGTCTGCTACTTTCACAGTGTGGGTCCTGTCAGTGAGCCAGTTGGCAACCCATCTTGTGACATAGGGATTTATATCTAGTTTAGTGAGTTTATCTATAATTCCAGAGTGGGGGATGGTGTCAAAAGCCTTGGCAAGATCTAGATAGGCTCTGTGAACCACCTTACCCTCGTCTACGGTTTTGGTGACTGCTTCAAAGAAGTCTATCAGGTTTAGGAGACATGCTCTGCCTTTCACAAACCTGAACTGGGTGGGGTCCAGAGTTTGGACATTACCAATGTCTTTGTTTATACGTTCCATGATGATACATTCCATGGCCTTGCAGACCAGGTTCGTCAGGGTAATGGGGTGGTAGTTCCCAGGGTCTGTGGCGGCTCCCCCCTTGTGGAGTGGGATAACCATCACTGTGCGCCATTCAGTGGGCACAAAGCCTGAGGTGAGGCTATGATTGAACATGGTACTTAGGTGGGGTGCCAGTTTGTTCTGTAGATCGTGTAGAATGCAGCCTGGGATGTTGTCTGGTCCCATGGATGCTGTGTTCTTGGCTTTGGAGAGTATGGTTTTTACCTGTGCAGCTGTGATTACAGGAACTTTGCATTCTTCTGGTATAGAGATGGGCCCTTTAGGGGACGAGAGGGGGTAAAGTTAGCACTGAACCTATCTGCCAGGATGTTGGCAATATCAGTTGAGTCTGTATATTTAGTGTCATTGTGCTGTAACTCAGAGCAGATCTGAATGTTGCCATTGAGATTCTTGACATTGCTACAGAATGCTTTGTGGTTGTCTTTAGAATCAGTGGCGATTTTGTTTTCGTAACTAGCTTTGGAGGATTTTATCAGGGATCGCAGCTTCTTACTGAGGCTGACCAGGGAACTCCTCCACTCATGGGATTTTACTCTCTTTTGCAACAGTTTCTTCCTTCTGTTGTACAGTTTGTTTATGGCAGGGGACCACCAGATTGGCTTCCTTTTTTGGAGGATAGCGTCTTGGTTCTGTTTGGGATAGCACGATCCATGCACTTGTGTAAGTGCTTATAAAGTGCAATTGTGTAGGATTCAGTAGTCGTAACTGTATTGTCCATCTGCATGGGTGTCATGAAGTTCACCACTTCTGTCTTAAGAAGCATGAAGTTGGCTTTGGAGAAATTTTTTACCATGGTTTCCTTAATGGGGGTGGGGGCAGGATGTGGATATCTAGGGTGATTAGCTTATGGTCGGATCGGACCAATGAGGCATTGACTTCAGGTGTGGAACACCTGTCACTCATGTTGGTAATGACTAGATCTAGGATATTGTTGCCCCTGGTGGGGGTGTGGATAAGTTGATCTAGGGCATTGGAGTTTATGAATTCTAGAAAGCGTTGAGTGAAGAGTTGGTACATGAGTAGTTTTCCCAGTTAATGGTGGAGTAGTTGAAATCGCCCATTATCAGGGTGTTTGGTTGAACCCTAATATTTTCCAGTACATCAAGAAAAGAAGAGTGGGAATCCTGGGGCATGGTGGGGGATCTGTAGCAAGCTACAGTTTGGATTGTAGTTTTGCCCAGATTTAGTTGCACTTGGATAACCTCGGATGCATTATACTGAGCAACTAGCCTGGAGGTGTGGATATCCTTAATGAATATGGACACACCTCCACCTTTGGTGTTCCGGTCCAGGTTACATGGCTGAAATGTATGGTATGAGCTATAGCCTGGTAGTGCAGGGGTGCTCTCTTGAGCCTTGAACCAGGTCTCAGTCACTGCACAGATATCGATTTTCTCCATTTTAAGGAGTGCCTCGCGTGAGTGCATTTTGAGATTTAGACTTCTAGCATTGAGTAGCATCACCCTCAGTTTTTGCTTGCCTGTTCCTGTTATGGTGGTGAATTTGTCATTTGAACCTTGCCTAAAAAAGGCACTATAGGGGCGGCAAGAACCTTAGCCAGTATCCGGAATCCCAGGGGTGACAGGTGCAGACAATCTCTGGCAAAGCATCGTGGTCTGTCGACCATGTCATCCCAGGCAGACAGATACTGGATCCCGTTAGAATGACACCAGAAGCTTAGCCAATTGTTGAAGTCAATCATTTTGTTCTTGTACTGCAGTATCGTTCTGGGTGATGGCAGAATGCTACTCAGGGCTAGGGCATACCTGCCTGGGCTACAAGATTGGAGAGCTCTTCCATGTCTCTTTTCATGTAGTCCAGGGAGGCATGTCTCAGGTCATTCACACCAACATGGACAATGACAGAGTCATATTTGTACTTGTTGTGGAGTGACCTGAGTGCGTGGGTTATGTGGCTGATCCTGGCACTCGACAGGCAGCTGACAGTAACATTCTCCTTGTTTAGCCTGGTGAGTGGGACATCAGTGTGCCTGACTATAGAGTCACCTATGACTAGTGTGTTGGGTACGTTGTTTTGCCTTATTGGCTGTGGTTGAGTGGCACACTGAGTCTGCGGGCTATGTGACATTTGGGTTGTGTTGGTGGATGGAGGTTGTTTGCATTTCTGCTTTGGTGGTCTCTGTTGCTTGAGCAGATTATTACTGAGAGCCTTCGCGAATGATTTTGTGTTTCTATGTGTGGGATTTGGTGGTGTAGATTTAGTGAGACTATGTGATGAGTGTGGTGTAGTGCAAGTGTTTACCTTCTCCTCTTGACTGTCAAGTTTAGTCTTGGTTGGAGAGAGCTTTACCTCCAGTTTGGCTAGATAAGTGCATCTCTCACAGGTTGTAGTGTTGGGTGGTAGGAGGAGAGGGTTGTTTGTGTACAGGAGGCAATTTATACATTGCTCCAAGATGCCCAGATTCATCAGATAGACAGGAGAGAACACTGGGAGCTGACCCTTGGACTTGCCTGAATAAAAAATTATTTTCTTCTAAATAAGTGAGGAAAGTGAGTACAAGAGCTGTTTTTCTTTAAGCAAGTGAGAAAAGTAAGTGCCAAAACTGTTTTCCTGTAGGTAATGAGGAAGGTTGAGTGCTGTAGTAATTAGTAGCTTATTTAGTGCTAACAACAAGTTCTGAACAAGTGCTGATCACGAATAAGCAAATTCAAGTGGTAAAACTAAGAATCTGTATCTGGACTAAACTAGTTACAGGAAAGGGGGGAAACAAGTGCAAATGCGGGCTTTTAAATCAGAAAGTTGAGAGAGATGGAAAAACTGCCCAAACGGCCAATAGCTACAATTTCTGGGCCAGAACCACTCCTTATGTGGTAGATGGGTTACCTAGTGCTTACCACTCCCACTGATAAGCTAGGCTTCCCTCCAACACAGAAAGCTTGGGGGGGCTCGGAAGCTTACATACAGTCCTGGATACAGCAAATCTGAATCTGGACTACACTAGTTACAGGAAAGGTAGGAAACAGGCTTAGATTTTTTTTTATACAGAAAAGTAGCTAAAACGGCAGTAAAACAATTCAAATGCAGTGCAAGCTAGCACACCTGAGTATGTAGCAATGTTAGACAAAACAGTGTAAAAACTGCAATTAAATTAAAAATGATTAAAAACAAGTGCAGAATGAGTCTATTAGGTAGAATGAGGTAAAGAGATGGGACAAATCTACTGTGGGGGCTGCCAACTGCAAAAGCCTCCAAAATTAAACAACAAGACAGGAATAGGGAGGGTGGGTAAGAGAAAAACAAGACAGGAATAGGGAGGGTGGGTAAGGGAAAAACAACACATTCAGCAGAGATCTGAATAACTATACAGTGAAGCAAAAATAACACTGCACAACTCTGAAGTCAGCCAGCAATGATATAAAATTAGTGAAGCAACAATTAACACTGCACAACTCTGAAGTGCCAGAAAAATATACTTAGCTCTGTATCTCCAGATAGTTTGAAGAGCACTCTGTCAGGACACAGGAAGGCTCCAGCAATGATATGCAGGCTGTTACTAAGAGGGTCTAATTTTATGCAAGTAATCCTTGAGATAGTCAGATAACACACAGGATGTAAAACCAGTTTTACCACCTTAAGACACAGAGAAATAGAGAGAGGTGGGGAAAACACCTTCAGCAGAGATCTGAAAAACTATACAGTGAAGCAAAAATAACAGTGCACAACTCTGAAGTCAGCCAGCAATTACATAAAATTAGTCAAGCAACAATTAACTGTGCACAACTCTGAAGTGCCAGAAAAATATTCTTAGCTCTGTATATCTCCAGATAGTTTGAAGAGCACTCTGTCAGGACACAGGAAGGCTCCAGCAATGATATGCAGGCTGTTACTAATAGGGGCTAATTTTATGCAAGTAATCCTTGAGATAGTCAGATAACACACAGGATGTAAAACCAGTTATACCAACTTAAAACACAGAGAAATAGGGGGAGGTGGGAAAAAACACCTTCAGCAGAGATCTAAAAAACTATACAGTGAAGCAAAAATAACAGTTCCAGTAACAAAATTGTTACTGAAAATTGGAATAGATAATTATAAGTAGTTTCAATTTCGCCAGTGTTACATGTTCAGTTCCTTGGTACATAATCAAAGCAGTAATGTGAATTTCTTTGTTATTAAATGCACCGTTACTTTTTGCTGTAGATTTTGCAGGTACTACAGGTTCATTTATGATGTTTCTGTTCTTTTTCTGGCACGTACAAATGGGACATTTAATTGTAGAAGACTGCATAATTGTAACACTGCAATGGTGATATATCTAGCTTTCTGTCCATGTGCAAACCTTGATAAATTTAGCACAGTCCTGCAGTAGTGCTGGCAGTGGAGAACTCCTCTACAGGGAGCAGTCCTTTACCTTGACAACTTTCTGATCACTGGGATTGGGGCTAGGGGTACTATTTCAATTCTGCTTAAATATTTAAATGCATTATAGTGACCAGTGTGGTAATACTACTTTGCTCCTTTCTGCTGCTCTATCTGGTTGCATTTTTTCATTTGTGCTGAAACCTTAGTCTTGTATTTTAAATAGCACTAGTGGGAAGATGGCATTTTCTGCATTATTCTGCATGTCAATTTCAACAAGTAGAATTACTTGTAAATGCTATCTGTTTGTATTTTAAACCCTACTGATGCAAAGGGTTGTAGTTTAATTCACAGTTGTGGCAGAACTGCGTACTACTACCAGATTTGTGCCTTATTTATTTATTACTGCCTTTTCCATAAACAGTGTTACTGGTAAATTTCTGCATAGTCAGGTGCCTTAAACTGCAGTAGAAGTTCAATAGTGAGAGAATTGTCTTTGATATGGTTTGTGCTTCACTGCTTTATATTCTGCTTATTTACCTGCTTGCATTCTGAGTCTGTCCCACTCCCCACTAACACATTAAGCTAAAGTTTATTTTCTGAAAGAGGTCCAATATTACCTTTATTTGATTGCTAGCCTCTGTGACTAGCCTGCTTGTTCTTTGACAATTGCCCCACCCTCCCATCCATCTGTTGTTGTTTTATAAGAACGTGTCTCGGCTCTCCAGCCTTATGATTATCTGATTTCCAAAATCCACCTTTCATTGTTATTGACTGCTGTATTAGCTATATATGTACTCTTCCCACCCAGTGTTTTCCATAGAACTATGGTAGTGAGTGCCCACCTAACAAACCAGTATTGTTCTTGAGCAAACTTCCTTTACAACATACTATCTCCTGCTCATTTTCCTGGAGCTCACCAAAGCTTGTAGTCCTAGCCTACATTCCAGAAGTGACTTGTATCCAGTGCCAACCAAGAAAAGTTAAGTACCTTTGATTGCTACATCGCACTTGTTATTTTGATAGATCGCTTTTGTTTTCTGTTTTATGTGTCCATTAAACTGAATTTTTTGTAAAAAAAAATGTTCTTTCTCTCACTGCTAATGTCTTGAAATTACCTTCAGCAAGGGATTTCCATTCTTCTATTGCGTTTTTACATCAAGAGGACTGGGTTTATTCATCTTGTAGCAGGAGGTGTTTGCCTCTTCTATCTGAGTTGGGAAATACACAAAATAATTCATAGTGTAGTAATTTTATTGGCCAGGGGACTCATTATTTAGATTCTCTTTTTTTCTGTGCTGCTATACATTTTGGATGTGTACAAGGGTTAGCAGTGCTCTGTAAAGTAGCAAACACCAAGAAAGCATTTTTTTCTCTGTAGAATGGTCCACAAAAGTATAACCTGTAAAGCAGTAATATAGTGCAAATACCTTGTGTGCCAACAAGCTTAGATCAACTAGTTGGGCCTTGAGTGGCAATACCTACAGCTTTAGAAGAATTCAGTATTGTGTGAACATTAAAGTTAGTAGAATTTAGTATGGTTTAATATAATCAGAACCCTTAAAAGCCTTCAAATCCCAATATGTCACCTCCTTGTAGCTCACAAATCAAAGGACTGGACTGCATAGATATGCAATTTCCTAACTTCTCTGTAGCCAACTTTTTGGATATGGGTATCTTGAGACAAGGAAGCAATTGTCTCATGTTTACTGACAACCACTTAATCCTTAAAGAATCAGGCACCGTATGTAAGAGGTGTAATTACACAATGACACTGGAGGCTAAACTCTTGCATACAAGTCCACATCAGATTGTGAAAACTACACACACCTCACACTGTACACAACACACACACATAGACAAAAGTATGCTAAGGCACTTAAAAGCAATCTTCTTAAACAGCAAAGATCCCCTAGACCACCCATTGTCAAAACTATGTCTCAGCATCCCAAAGGCACTCAGAAAAAACTACACCTAACAGCACACACACTGTCACTATCCCAAACATTAAACCCCTAGGGTAAGAA
Organism: Protopterus annectens; assembly: GCF_019279795.1. NCBI lineage: Eukaryota > Metazoa > Chordata > Ceratodontiformes > Protopteridae > Protopterus > Protopterus annectens. The sequence continues at coordinate 93,654,966 of NC_056725.1, forward strand.
AATGCACTTTCCCATAGGGGACTCCATTGTAAAATATACAGATGCCCCTCTAACCAGGCTGAACAAGTAGAAGATAACTGTTAGCTACTTATCTGGAGCCAGAATCCACCAAATTATGCATGCACTCCTGTCATTACGCCACATGTACTAGTATGATTCCTTCATAGTCCTTGTAGATGTAAATGACCTGAGATGTACCTCCCTGGACTATATGAAGACAGACATTATGAAGCTTTTAGACTGTCACAGGCTGGTATGAGCCTGGCACTGAGCAGCATATTCTCATCACTGAGGATGATGCCACAATATGAGCAAAAAATGATTGATTTCAACAATTGGCTGTCTTTCTGGTGTCATTCCAATATTTGTTCATTTGGAAGGACATGGTCAACAGACCATGTCGCTTTGCCAGGGAAGGTCTGCTCCTTTCCCCTCTAGGCTTTTGAATACTGGCTAACGCTTTGTCCACTCCCATAGTGCCTTTGTTAGGCCATGTAAAATTGACAAACCTACCAACATAGGAAAACTCAACTCAACAGGACATCAAGGTGTTACTGCTCAATGGCAGGAGCCTAAATAAAAAATTACACTCCCTGCAAGCCATCCTCACAATCCAGAATATAGAAATCTGTACAGTTACTGAGACTTGGTTTAAAGCAGCAGGGAGTACCATGGCAGTGTAAGGTTTCAGTGCCTTCCACACTTTTAGACCAGTAGCTGCACAGACAAGGGCTAAAGGTGAAGGTGTCTCAATATACATCAATAACAAGCATACCTCTAGGGTGGTCAAACAGGATGATGAGCTGAAGTTCCTCTATCTGCAGATCACCGTAGACAAAATCCCTTACCATATCCTAGCCAGCTACAGGTCACCCTCCATGTCCCAAAAACCTCACAATGCATACTTGGACCTACTGGAGACACTTACCATCCAACCTAACACCCTCATCATGAGAAACTTTAATTACCCCTATATATATCAGGAATCCAACACAGCCTTAAATCTACAGGCACAATGATTCCTGGACTTTGTAAATACAAACACCCTTGACCAAATAGTTAATACACGCACTAGAGCCTCCAACATACTGGACTTCATGCTCACAAATATGGGAGAACTCTGCATCCCCTCCCCAACAATGTCTCATCATCACTGGTAAAACTGACTATAAATCTGTCCCCTTTAAAATCTAAATCAACTCCATAATCCCAGTAAAACCAGTAACAGTTAGGAACTGTTCCAAGGCAAATTACCTGTTATTAAGTGATGGTTTGTCAAAATTTAATACCCCTCCAAACCCCCGAGAACACACCAGCCTATGCGGAATTGCTCTCATAAACTCTATACAGCCATGTTAATGGCTGCATAGAGGCTGCTATGCCTAACAGAAGTATGCTCAGAACTAACCCCAGAAACAAATCACCCTGATGGCATCCCAAATTAAACAGAATATACATCAAAAAGAAAAAAGTTATGGTAAAAATCAGGAAGGGTAATTCCCTTGAAGATAAAAACTCTCTCATGAAAGTAAATAGGCAACTAAGAGGGTCAAGCAAAGCCAGCTTTGAGGTTAAGATATCCTCCCAAGTGAAAGATAACCATAATGCCTTCTACAGCTATGTCAGATAACTCAAGGGCAGCAAACAACAATGTGCCAAACTGATGGCTAATGCTGCCACATACACCGAGCCTGGCGATATAGCAAACCTGTTAGTGGAGAAATTCAGTTCCAACTTTACCCCTTCTCACCCCCCAACCATCCCCCAATAATACCCTGTCCAACTATAACTAGAGAGCATGCACTGGCTGCACTCACTAAAGCCAATAACATGGCCTCACTGCACCTTAATAACATCCCAGGATGCCTCCTGAATAGTCTAAAATATGAGTTATCAGGACCCCCTGGAGTCACTATTGAACTACAGTCTTAAAACAGGCTTTGTGCCACATGAATGAAAGACTGTGATGGTCACTCCTATTCATAAGGGAGGACCTTCAACAGATCCTGGAAACTACAGACTCATTAGTTTGACTAGTCTTACTTGCAATGCCATGGAAAGAATTTTCATGGAAATTATCAACAAGATCATCTCCAGAGACTGGATCCATCCCAGTTTGGCTTTGTCAAAAACATTGTCATACATACTTACTGAATCTGGTAGACTTCTTTGAAAAGATCACTAAGGCAGTGGATGTGCATACTGCCTACCTATATCTGGCTAAGGCATTTGATACAATATCTCACTCGAGCATTGTCAACAAACTTTCAAAACTAGGAATAAACTCTTTTATAACAAGCTGGATAGCTAGCTGGCTAACTGATAAGACCCATAAGGTTAAAAATCAGTGAGGCCATGCCCACAAAGAGGCCAATCACCAGTGGAGTCCCCCAAGGCTCTGTGTTACACCCACTCCTCTTTAGTATCTACTTCTCAGATGTCAAAGCCAATATCAAAGGCCTCTGGCTAGCCAATTTCATAGATGATTGCAAACTAGGAGCAGTCATTGAATCCACCCAAGATGAGAACACCCTTCAATAATACAGACAAATGTTTAGTGTCAATGCCATGGCTTAAAACTCAATATCAAGACATGCATTATAGTACCTTTTGGGAACTCTGCCACCTCAGGTAACTACATCATCAATAAGATGCCATTAAAAGTTGATTCAGGGATCTGGGAACTCAGGTAGATAGTAACCTACTCTTTGACCAACATGTGTCCAAGGTAGTACGAAAATCCTTCTAGGTTGCTCAGCTTATAAGCAAGGGCATGGCATCTAGGTCCAGATAGGTCATTAAACCACTGTACTCAGCTCTCACCAGGTCTATTATAGATTATAATGCCTTCTTCTGTATGTACCTGACTAGACACATGCAGCAACTGGCACATCCACAAAGGTTCCTTGCAAAAAGAATGCAGGGAGTAAACACAATGATCAACTCAAAGCCCTGTCTCTTTACTCAGTATTATACAGACTTCTGAGAGGTGATCTTTACCGGGCATACAAGGCATCCCTGGACCCTGTTTTGATGAATTTGTTGCACATCTGCCGAAACAAACAGCATCAGAACTACTAGACTGAAAGGATCTAAATTTTGCTTGTAGCATAAAAAGGACATGTTGGATAGACAGAAATGTTTCTCAGATAATTTCCATTTTCTGGAACAGGCTCCCCATCCATGTGAAGCAGAGTTCCTTGCTATCCCAATTTCAATGGAACTTGGACCAATGGATGGGTAAATGGAAATTCATCCCACTATGGCTCCTATGTCTGTGATGGACAGAGGCAGTCAGCAAATTACCTCCTATAAATCAAATATAAATCAGATTTGTGGGGCACATTTGGGTTGCATGGCTTGGGTTTTAAGGGCCCTAGTGGTCATTAGCCTAGTATACACCTATGAATCAATTTATTGCATTATATCATGAACTCTGGGTCTCTCTTGCCAATGACAACATCAAGGGTACTCTCAAGGCTCTAGTCTTCCTGGGTCTTTAAATCAATGTGGTCTCTTTGGCCTTTAAATTACTATGAGCCACATTGAATCACTTGAATGAAGTTATCAGTGAATTTTTAGCTGCTAAGAAAGTTAGATTAAAAGAGGTCATGGAGCTCAAGGGTCTCCTCAGTTTTGTTGTAGGGCAGTATCACTGGGTAAAACTTTTAATAGGTCATTGGCTAATTTGTTAAAAGGTGGGCATCAAAAACACCATAGTGTAAGACTCACTATGAGAGTGAAGGAAGAGTGCTTATGTTACCTCTTCCTTTCAAATTACAATGTTTTTTTATGACAGGAGTCCTGAGTTTCATCAGAGGCATTTCACTTGTTCACTATCACATCAGAGGATTATAGGATGGGGGCCTACTTTGGAAAGCATTGTTTTTCTGTGCCTTTGCTGACAACAGAATGAAAAAATTCAGCTGCAAAAATAGAACAGAGGTAAGGCTCCAGGCTTCTTCAAACAGTTTTATTGTCGAGATACACAAGCACTTTCACCATTAGGCTTCTTCAATTGTATCAAATAACACACTTACACCTGCATTTATACTAAAAGTCACATGATCACACACTAAAACTCTTAAAGACATATAAAATATATATAGAAAATATAACAAATTTTCTTTAAAAACATAATACGTAGACATAAATAACTGTGCATATAACTGTCTATATAGACAATTAGCAAATACATATAAAAACATTATATATAATTGTGCTATCTACGCAGTGGTCTGTTTTTTAAGATAGGTCTTAATTGTATGTGGTCATTCAGACTATGCCCATCATTTGCTCTCAGCCTCACGATCCAATTGGTTTCTAAATTTTCGGTTCTTACCCTGATATCACCACCCCTTAGATTTTCAAAGCATCTACCTATCACCCTAAATATAAAGGTATGCTGTACGCTGGTCTCTTTAATGTGTTTAGCTAGGGCATTGAACATACTCCCCTTTTTTATGTGATATATATGCTCTCTAATTCTATCCCTAAGTGACCTATCAGTTTTCCCTGCATAACATTTGCTGCAAATCTTACAAGTAGCAAAATAAACCACATGGGAAGAATCACATTTAGCACTGATTCTAAAAGTGTATAGTACACCTGTATCTGGATGTTGAAACGTTGTGCTTGTATCTATAAATCTACAAAATTGACATTCAGTACATGGCTTCATGCCTGGATTGTCACTCTGCATAATATGATCTCTGGGGGTACATAGTTGTCTTCTTAAAGATTTCTTGTTCTTAAAAGTGAATTGTGGATATATCCCTACCAACTTACTTACTTGTTTATCAGAAGTTAATATATTCCAGTGTTTATTAATGACATCTGTATAGTGTTTTATATTCCTAGAGTAACTGAAACACATCTTAAGAGGTTGTAGGGTTTTAGACTTTGTTTTCAGCATATTACCATTTATCTGTTTAGAAAAATAGGGTCTAGCTCTACTGTATCTTAAATTTCTAACCGATTGCACACTTGAATCAATCAGCTTCTGATCATACCCTCTTCTAATAGTTCTATTTTCGTATTATTAAGTTGTACCATAAAATCACCCTCTTTGGCATTTAATCTAGAAGCTGTATATGCTTGATTCTGTGCTACATTTCTAAATATAAATTGGGGATGCATACTATCTCTTCTGAGGAGATTATTTACATGACATTCCTTCCTGAACATTTTAGTACTTAAATTACCATGCAATTCTTGTGAAACTAAAACATCCAGAAAATTAATTTCTCTATAAGAATAATTCAAGGTGAATTTGAGAAAACTTGTTGAAACATTAATATAATTTACAAACGTCTTGAGCTCCTCTAAAGAGCTTCCCCATAACAAAAAGAGATCATCCACAAATCTACGAAAGAACAGGATTTCATTTCTGTATTCACTCATCTCCAAAATATCTTTCTCCCATCTTAGCATTACAGCATTTGCATAGCTGTTAGCACATGATGTTCCTATGGCAATGCCATGACATTGCCAATAAATTCTATCCCTGAACACAAACACATTATTTTTCAGCACCAACATCAGTAACATTCGTGATAGCTCCATTGTGTTATAATCATACTTCCCATTTTCACTCATTAATTTAACAACACTGTTAATTCCATAATCATTAGGTATTACAGTAAAAAGTGAAACCACATTGAGTGTTACTAATAATAATTGCGTCTTATCAGTGTGTTCACAAAAATTATACAAATCTCTTACAAATTGTTCAGTGTCTTTCAAAATGTGGTTAGATTGGTTTATAAGATTTCTAAGGGATTTTTCCAAATAAATAGAGATGGATTCAGTATACCAGTTTCTACTGGCTACAATAGGTCTCATGGGGGGGGGGTCTTATTTTTGTGTATCTTGGGCAAACCTTGTATCATAGGAATAGTGGGGTTGAGAATAAGAAAATAGTTAAGTAAACTTTCATCTATAAAGTTCATGCTAGCCATCTCCTTTAATTGCTTATGAACATAATCAATCATCTTATTAGCTTGTATAAAAGTGATAGCTTTATAAAAAACATCATCATTTAATAGGAAAAGCATTTTCTTATCATAGTCTTCCCTATCTAAAATTGATGTTACCTTTTTGGAAGTTATATCCTGTTGAGGTTGCAAAAGTAGTTTGGCACGTCCAATTTCATAACAAGAAGGTTGTTTTTCACTCAGATAACCAGGCAATGGTAGACATTCGTATCAATATGGATTCAGTCTTGTTGAGGTTGTTAGTCTTGTACTGTCTTCAACTCAGTCTATCTTTTTCAACAGGGATATCTCCAGGAACTAGGCCAATCTAGCTGATAGTCTTTCTTGCCTACGGATTTCACTAATTGGATGCTCTGGATGCTCAGGAGAATCCTGCCACTATACCGCCGGAAGTTTGGATGATTGAAGAAGATCAATGAATCAGTTATTAAGCAATTCCTGATCAGCTATTAGTTTGGATCTCTAGGTCCAAGACTAATCAGTGGGATGTGGGCTGCCAGGTCATTTTGGACAGGGTTTCATGCCCATTACTTTGCCTGGTTCGATGTGGTCTGGCCTTTTGCAGATTGTCCCTTATGGTTTCCTTAGATGATATAGTGTTTAAGCTTCCTTTGAGGTGACCTGTTACACTAGTGGACTTAGATTCTTTGTTACAGAAGACTTTGGTGACACAAGGCTTACCTACTATAGGTTATTCTTCTCACTCTATTTGGATTGGAAATGCTTTAAATTTGCCAGAGAAAACCAATCAGTAGAAGTCATCACAAGGATGGGCAGATGGTCCTCCAAGGCATTTTTAAGTTACATTAGTTACTTCATAGTATATCTGCTGGCTCCTCTCTGGTTACATTTGTCAATTTTGATTTTATGGCTCCATTTTGAAATGTTGGCACTCATAATGTTGAGTACTGACACACTGTAAAAAAAGATAGAAAATTCAGTAGAAAAGTAAATATCTAACAGCACTCTACTCCTTTAAACTTGTTATTTCCCAGGGGGCAAGTGTACCCTGCCCCCTCCCACAGCCCCTAAACTTATATACAATAAGTCCGAGATTGCTATACCTCAGAGAAAAGGGGAATATTCCAAGAAATAGGGATCTCAAACTTGGTATATTTGAGTCAGTTTTTTAGCCATTCGGTCTTCATATTTCAAATGGTTACAGATTTTACAGGGTGTAAGATTATTCTAACTTTGGATCATTCTTTCATTGCCTGTGCAGCAAATATAGTAGTAGTAGTAGTACATCGGAATGGTGTGGATTTGTGACTCTTGGGAAATGATATGAAAGGTTTTTCCAGGAATGCTGTGAGACCATTGTTTTCAGTGCTGAATTTCATCATGCATTGAGTTGGCCAGCCAAATATTTTGATAAATCACCTGGGGAAAATTATATTGCTTTGGTCCTAATGCATTGTTTGCTATTCAGGATTTTCAGAGATCTGACGACAGTTTGACAGCAGTAGCTCCTAATATACTCGTGAGGCTGATATGGTACAGAGTGTTGAAACCAGCAGCTTCAGTCAGCACAAAAATATATAAACTGTAAAGTAGCCAGGCTAGCCACATTGCTAGGCTTTGCTTTCCTTGAACACTAGGATTTAGGGATAGATATACAGTTAGGTTTTGTGCAGATGGTGTTCACTTATGTGATATTGGCTTCAATTTATTTAATTTACACCTGTCATCCTTTTTTCAAGAAGTTTTACAGTTGAATGTTTTTTTCATCTTGAGTTTTAAAATATAATAAATTATTTTAGTAATTAAAAATAATAATAATAATATAAATTAAAAAAGTGGAAAGTCTAAAAAAACTTGGTGCTTGAATATGTGTGGTATCTTAAATGGACATGTGAAACATGCCAGCAATATATTGTCCTAATAAGATCCGCAGAGTACCTCAGATTTCCTGTGCATCAGTAATGTATGTCTTCCTTTGTGACCTCAATTTCTACACAATTCAGGGGCCAGAACATTTGACTAGATGGCTTATTTTAGTTTGATCAGTGGTGCACAGCAAGAGAAGGGTCACAACAAGGAAGGGGAGGGGAGAAAGGCTGTGGTGTTGTTGCTTGGTGCATGGTCAGTGGGTGCCCCCCCTTTCATTCCCCCCTTCCTTTCCTGGACCACTTTATCTGTATGCATGATGAGGTTAAGCATGCAGTTTACAGTGCTGCACTGGAGTGATTGTCATGTTTAGCCAAGGGGACACTGTGAATATGGCTCTTGGCTTAGGGGGATGGACAAACTAACTGGTGTGGGTGGTCTGTCTTTCTCCCCTGCAAAGGGCTGTCCATTATACTGAGGCCTCAGACATTGCCTTGACACTGTTTATGAATGTTTAGCTGTGCTGAGTGGACAGCCACCTATATGCTGGACAGGGGTGACCTAGTACTTCTCCACAGGTATGATGTTGCATGGCGTTGCATTTAGCTGTGGGACATGTCCCCTGACAGCAGATATGCATATCTGGGAGGCCCGAAGGATATCTGTGTCAGATTCTGTCCCACTATGGCACCTGTCTTGCAGTCCTCTGGAAACACTGTTGCCCATAGCACCCTGTGTGTGCCTGTACCGTGAAGATGTAGGTGTATGACAGGAGTGCACACATGGAAGGGCCCCATGGGACACCACTTCTGACAGGCAGTAGGTCTGATATGCTGCCAGCAACTATGACTGTGTGGGTTGTGTCACATAGACAGTTTACAACACATTCTGTGATGTGCGTGTTCACATCCCAGCCAATGGGTTTATCAGCGATACCTGAGGGGGGTAATGTGATTAAGGGCTTTGCCAGGTCGAGGTAGGCTGTATGGACTGCAACACCCCCATCAGTGGCCTCGGCGACTGTCCTGAAAATGTCAACCATGCTTTAAAGGCATGAACACCCCTGAACAAGACAAACCGTGTGTGAGGCAAAGTAAGTATGTCCCCTATGCAGTCATGTACGAGCCACAGTATGATCCCTCCCCATGTCTTTGCAGATAGGTCTCCTCAGGGTAATGGGACAGGAATAACCAGCCTCAGTGGAGGTATTGGCCTTCTGGCGTGGGACTACAGTTGCCATGTGACACAACCTGGGTACCCTACCTGAGGTGAGGCTACAAAGAAATAGCTGTCCTAACTGTGTGTCCAATTCATAACCGAGATAGTGGAGTACACAGCGGGGTCACCAGCTGGTCTCATCGATGCTATGTCCACTACCCTGGAGAGAGCATGTCCCACCTGTGTGTCACAGAACATTTGGTGACCACAAACCTGTGGTACACACATCACCTCATGTGTGGGGAGGGTGTGGAGATGTCCTCACTGGACTTGTCAGCCTGTATGTTGGCAATGTGTGTATGTTGAGTAAACCCCACCTCTATGTGAACCCAGTCAGAGCATATGTGGGACTGAGCTCCCAGGTGTCCAGCATAGCAACTGAAGGTGGTATGATTGTTAGCCAGGTCCATGTAGGTATATCTGTGGAATGTGCCCTGGACTATTTCATGACAGTGTGTAAGTCTACACATATGATGACCAAGGGTGTCACACCTCACAAGGTGTCTGCTCCCACCTTGTAGTAGCCACCTCCTCGTGTTGTACATTTTGTGTATGGCTGGGGTACACCACACTGGATGCTTGGCATTGGTACAGTGAACCACAGTTGGGTAAGTGAATGACTGGCTCATGCAGTCCTGTAGGTACTGGTAGATGGCAAATGTGATTGATGCAGTGGCTGCCGTACCATCGACCACTGGCTCAGGGTCCTTAAAGGAGACCACAGTACTGCGCAGTTTTGTGTAGTCTGCCTGTGAGGAAGCAATGTGTATGGTAACTGGCAACACTCACAGCAGCGGATGCCAAAAGCAGAAGCCAATGTCCAAATAACATAGATCAACTTCTGCATGACAATATGTGTTATCATACATGTATTGACATGTGTCTGCCAATTACAATTGGAAATGGCGGTAAGACTGGCCTAAAGTTCCCATGATGTACACAGTCTGGGGGTGTTGTTCCGATAATAAAGTGGCAATACCTCCCAATCGTGACCTCTGGGTATGGTATGAAAGTGGTTGTTAACCTGCAACATTGGATGTATAGCATTGGTTTCTGGTGTCGGAAGACATGGTTCCTGTAGCACAACACAGTATGGGTAGTCAAGCACACATACGATTGCTGAACACACAGCATCAGTGAAACCCACTGCTCACAAGGACACAGTCCGACAAGCTCTACACTTTACATATGCACAGTGGTGTCCATCGTAGGACCCAAAATTGTGGAAAGAATCGAATAATTTCTTATTTCAATGCGTACCTGAAATCATTGTCGTCACAGGTACACATATGCACCCATAGCGTGTTTAATGTTGCTGATAGCTGTCCATGTAATGCAGCACAGATGCACAGAAATACCCAGGGTACGGGTCCATAGAACTGCGTCCACATCACAGTTCCGCACACATGGCGGATGTGTAATGGGTACTGTCAATTGTTGCAGTCAAGGGATTCTGGGTATGTAGGCGCTGTGCTTTCGGTGTTGTTCGCAGGCAATCCTTTCTCCGCCCGTGGGAGGATGTGTCGTAGCACCTGCCTTATTCTCCGCTAATAATGCAAACCATACTCCGGAGAATGCTAAATGTAGGTGTGGAATGTGTACAGCCCTATACTAGTGTCCAGTAGGCAATTGTCATGGATGGACACCCGTATGGCCAGGATGGCACCTACAACTGCAAACCGGGTACATGACATAGCAGCGGTAAGGCATAACACAGGAAATACACATAGGGACTACAGTTGACATTCCACATACAAAGCAGGACCGTCGTGCCAACACCGGCGTACACAGCACTCAATCTGCCAGCAACAGACTGAGGAGCACCGCTACCGTACAGCGGAACAGATGTCGCGACCTGTGGAACACATACTAATGGCACACACACAGCGTCAAGTAGGATATGTAAGCTATCGCATTCCTACCTATGGAGCCAAGATGGTTAAATCCATGCATAGGTAATCAACATGTTCGGTGGTGTTATATTGGAAATACAGTGACGGATATGTCCCATTGGGGCGTCTGCGGTTTATATGGAGCATTTGCTAACCAGCATCATTGGATGTATGTCATTTGTCCACAGTACTAAATCACCTGGTTATGTAGCACCATGTGGAATGGGTGGTCAAACAGACATCAGCGATTCCTGAACACACAGTATCAGTGAAACCCAGTGCTCACAAGGACACAGTCCGACAAGCTCTACACTTTACATATGCACAGTGGTGTCCATTGTAGGACCCAAAAATTTGTCTAAAGACAGCTCTTCCGCCTTATTTAATCAACTAACGGAACTCATTGTAGTCACAGGTACACATATGCACATAGCGTGTTTAATGTTGCTGATAGCTGTCCATGTCATGCAGCACAGATGCACAGGAATACCCAGGGTACGGGTCCATAGAACTGCGTCCACATCACAGTCCGCACACATGGCCGGATGTGTAATGGGTACTGTCAATTGTTGCAGTCAAGGGATTCTGGGTATGTAGACTCTGTGCTTTCGGTGTTGTTCGCAGGCAATCCTTTCTCCGCCCGTGGGAGGATGTGTCGCGTATCACCTGCCTTACTCTCCGCTAATAATGCAAACCATACTCCGGAGAATGCTAAATGTAGGTGTGGAATGTGTACAGCCCTATACTAGTGTCCAGTAGGCAATTGTCATGGATGGACACCCGTATGGCCAGGATGGCACCCACAACTGCAAACCGGGTAAATGACATAGCAGCGGGAAGGCATAACACAGGAAATACACATAGGGACTACAGTTGACATTCCACATACAAAGCAGGACCGTCGTGCCAACACCGGCGTACACAGCACTCAATCTGCCAGCAACAGACTGAGGAGCACCGCTACCGTACAGCGGAACAGATGTGCGACCTGTGGAACACATACTAATGGCACACACACAGCCTCAAGTAGGATATGTAAACTATGGCTTTCCCACCTATGAAGACAACATGGTTAAATGAATGCATAGGTAAGCAACATGTTCGGTGGTGTTATATTGGAAATATAGTGGCGGATATGTCCCATTGGGATGTCTGAGGTTTATATGAAGCAGTTGCTAACCAGCATCTTTGGATGTATGTAATTTGTTCACAGTACTAAATCAGCTGGTTATGTAGCACCATGTGGAATGGGTAGTCAAACAGACATCAGCGATTGGGAACATACACCAGCAGTGAAAAGCACTGGGCAGGTGGACACAGTCCAGCAACATCTAACTTGACATATGCACATCGGTGTCCATTGTAGGACCAAAAATTCTGTTCAGAGAATGCCTGCTAGCTTCCTGCATTACTCATGTGATCTAATTGTCGTCACCACGTCACAGGTACACATATGCGCATAGCGTGTTCAATGTTGATGATAGCTGTCCATGAACTGCAGCACAGATGCATAGACATACACAGGGTATCGGGTCCATTCAGCTGCGTCCACATCACAGTCCAGCACACATGAAGGATGTGTAATGGGTACTGTGCACTGTTGCAGTCAAGGGAGTCTGGGTATGTAGAATCTGGCCTCGGTGTTGCTTGGCAGGGAATCCTTTGTCCGCCCGTGGGAGGGCGTGTCGCGTAACACATCGTCACTCTCGCTATTAATGCACACCATACTGCGGGGAATGCAAAATGCAGGTGTGAAATGTGTACAGCCCTATACCAGTGTATAGTAGGCAATTCACATGGATGGACAAGCGTATGACTAAGATGGCACCCATAACTGCAAACCGGTGGAATTACAGTGCCGTAGTAGTAAGGCATTACACAAGTCATACACATAGGGACTACAGTTGACATTCCCCATACAACAAACACAGACAACCGGCTGATGAAGTCTAAAGCAAAGGCGAGGTACTGTAGGGACCGTCAGTGACCAACCAGAGCACACCAAGAATTAAAGGCAGTCACCATAGTCTATTGGAGCCCGCCGTCTGCTTCATAAGCAGACTTATTCAGACTACATACAATGCAGTCCAACCTACTACATTTACAAGCATTAATTGGTCAGTACATTACATGTGCTAGGTACTAATTACATGCCTTAAAGGCAGACAAGCGAACAAACCTCACTTGCGTTGCAGATCCCACACAGTGAGGACATCAGACATTGCTTCGAAAGGTACAGTCTTCATCGGAAAATATAAATATATGTACATATATGAAACATGAACCAACATAAAATGTTTTCCAAATGTCTGACTGTGTAAGATACATATATATGTCCTACGGATTGTGCCAATATATTAACAGAACTGCAGACACCTAGTAATATAAATGAACCATAATATATACACATAAACCGTATGATTATGACTACTGTAAAATAGACCAGCGAAATGTAAACATTCACAATGTGCTAATGTAAATATTCAGTTAGAAGGTTACTTAAATAAATCAACTCAGTCATCCATGTGTAAATACTAACACAAGGCCAGCGAGGTGCTTGCCCTCACATGTACTGGGATGTTGTTCCACAGCATAGTGAGTGTCTGGGTGATGAATCCGTCCCAACAACACGTTCGATTAATGACAGTGTCAAGGTGTCGTCAGCTGCCCTTGTGGTTCTGAGGATCTAACTTATTTCGTGAAGCATAGTCATCAGATCTGGGTTCGACATAGCCGTGTATGCCAGGCACGGGTCACCTCTGGGCAAGTGGTATGCAACTGTATACAGCTGGAATTCTTTCAGTCGGTCAGTATAGCACATATACCTGAGACCCTGCATCTGTTTGTCGAAGAACTGTTGGTGCCTTTCCAGCTGCTGCAGGTGTTGGGTCAGATACATTCTGAACGGGGCATTGTACCCAATCATAGGTCTATTGAGCGATGAGTACAAGGGGACAATGACCTCCCTGATCTAGATGTGAATCCCTTCATGATGATGTGGGCAATGTGGAAGGTCTACCTAACTATGTTAGCAACATGTGTGTCTACGAACGGTGAACAACAACACATGTCCCCAAATCACTGGTAAACCCCTCTGTGCTCAGTGGATTGCCACCTATATGGTAGCTCGGGGTAACCTTGTTCTTCCCGAAGGGTATGCCTATGCATTTCCTGGCATTTAGCTGTAGGACATGTCTCTGGTACCACTTATCCACATCTGTGAGGCACTCCTGAAGGATATCTGTGTCAGATGTGTGTCTGACTTTGGCACCGGTTTGCAGTCATCTGCAAACATTGTCACCATAACCCCCTGTGTATGCGTGTACATTGGAAGCCTAGATGCTGGAAATAGTGGACCCAGGACTGAGCCCCATGGGACACCACCTGTGACTGGCTGTGAGTATGACATGGCACCAGCAACTATGGCCATGTGTGTTCTGTGACTTAGCCCGTTTGCAACCCATATGGCGATGTATGGATTTACATTCAAGATGGCGGGTTTATCAATTATACCGAGGGGGTATTGTGTCGAAGGCCTCTGACGGGTTGAGGTAGGCTGTATGGACTGCTTTACCCTCAGCAATGGCCTTGGTGACTGAGTCTACAAAGTGAAACACGTGTAAAGGGCATGATCTGACTCTGACCAAGCTAAACTGGGTTGTATCCAAAGTATACGGGTCCCCTATGTCTTTATCTATGTGTCCCATTATGATCCATCTCCATGGCTTTGCAGATAAGGCTTGTCAAACTAATGGTATGGTAATAACCAGGGTCAGTGGAGGCACCATCTATGTGGAGTGTGACTACAGTAAGCCCTGTGCTACTACTCAGATGCGTATCCTGAGGTGAGGCTAAGATTAAACAGCTGTCCTAAGTGTGAGTTAGAGTTCCTGGAGTACACAGCTGGGACACCATGTGGAGCCATGGATGCTGTGTTGACTGCCTTGGGGCTGGATGTGGGTAATGCTGGACATACCCACGGCAGGCGTGTGCGTTCGAGTCCGATGCCCAAGGGACCACACACATAGCCGGCCTTAGGCATAGGCCAAGTAGGTAGCCGCCTAGGGTGTTGCTCTACTCGGGGCACCTTTCCAGACTCTATTTGGTGTAGGTAGACCAGGAGGGGGGTAGCGGGTGATGTATCGGTGGCAACTTCTGCCTAGGTCACCACTTACCGTAAGGCCACTCTTCCGTGGGTAATACAGCAGTACCCACACCCAGGCGGGTCATTGCTAGGGTCATTGCTAGTATGGCACATCATCTATGTAAGGAAACCATATATCCCCAGACATAATGGCACAGCATAATGCCTGTTAAGCGGCCAAAGGCAGACATCGTCACCAGCGGCGGTGCGGGCGTACTGCAGCGTGATGCCCGTTAACAATGCCGACATTGTCTCGCTTTGTGAAACAAACTCCACAGAGACATTCAATAATAGACAGCGACGGACAACCCGATGTCCTCGTGTCTGAGCTGTTCAACCTGTTACGCCATGTTAAATGTGTGTAGCACAGCGGAACCGGTCCAAACAAAACAACGGACATGTCTGTGGCTCAGTGAAAGTCGTCACGCAATGTTAAACCCTTGTAATATTGCGACACAGGCCATACATACGGAGGGTTAGTAATGGAAATTGGTTATTTCGAGCAGACCGTGTGCAATTAGTATAACGACATCTACAACGGGTACACCGGCCAATCGGCGGCTGCAGTTCTGAATAATTGGGGGCGTGACGTGGTACCGTGGACACGGACAAAGCGTGCCCATGTGACTCATCTAACATTCGTACAGGGTCAGGGCAGTCCCGTACAGTGGGCGGCCAAGACCAAACCCAAAGCACCACAGCAACACCCTGACAATCGAAGGCCTGTATGCGTATGGGATATAAGCAGCTGTCATCTGAACAGCCCTGCGGTGACGACATATGCATCCTGGGCCATGGCG
Source organism: Protopterus annectens (assembly GCF_019279795.1). Taxonomy (NCBI): domain Eukaryota; kingdom Metazoa; phylum Chordata; order Ceratodontiformes; family Protopteridae; genus Protopterus; species Protopterus annectens. Next base: position 93,670,843 of record NC_056725.1, read on the forward strand.
AGGGAATTAGGAATGTTCAACATGCAGTACCGCACCTTTCCCAGCAGGAGAATGGATGCCTGTGGCGATGCGTGTGTGCGGGGGATATGTAAATGTACATAGGTACCATGGGTATGCATATTAATGACAACGAACAGCTAGCGTGCACTGGTCACAGTAACCGTCAAACGTGAATGCAGTCACGTTCGAATTACGACTATTTTTATTTATTTTAGTTTTATTTTATTTTATTTTACATTTGATGACCGGGCTAGTCTAGCTGGATATATGTCCATTTGCATTAGAGGCCCGGGGAGAAAAGCTCCACACATAACATAATAATGACAGACAGACATATTATTAATAAAGACATACAATAAAATTAGAAATATAAATCAATTTTGTTAATAAAATCAACATACATTAAGGAACTCAAACAGTTTAATATCATACATAATGTTTGGTCAATTTCAAAGCATTTTATCTAGTACATAAAGGTTATGCAATAAGGCATTTGCCATATGGATAACAGTTGAAGCTCAGAAGGATACAGTAGTAAAGGGAATGTAAGATGAATAAAGGGGAAGAGGCAGGGGTTAGGAAAAGAGAGAGGAAAAGAGGAAGACTATAGAACATATAGATGTGCGATGTATGCGTAAAGCGTCCATGCTGCAAAGACTGTTACATATATAAAGCTGTAAGTGCTTTCTGCACCGTCCGTCAACGGATCAGACATATGTTACGGAATAGTCACAAGTAGCATAAAACACGTAACCACACAGACACTGTAAACATATATAAGCGGACTACGGATATGCGTAATGCGTCGCGTAACCCACAATCCGGACATGCGGTGTGCGTGTGCGTGTGTGATCCAGTGGAACCAGGGAAGGTTACGGATGTCTCCTCCACCGTTTACATTCATAATTGTCAAATATATGCTTAAATAGTACTTATTGATTCCATGCTTTGTTATCGTAATGCTACTATTATACACATTGATATACAATAACCTGATCAACACACTACATTCTAAGGTGCACTCTCAGCAATTATCAACTATGTGTCCGGATACGATTGTATTTACCAATATTGTATATATATTGACACATTGTTGCCGTATTATTGTTTCCATGAAGTAAGGCATGCAACACTGATATGTATATGTCACGTTATAATCAAGACTTGGAGCACTGTCCACCTAACTATGAGCAGGTTTATTGATTATTTCGCTTTAAACCGACTCTGAAGGAAGTGTATAAGGGACGGCTATGTCATGCATTCCGTACTCCGGCGATGCCCCATGTTAGTAGGTGAGAGAGCTCAGTATCCTTTCACTGTGGAGTCTATCGTATTTGACAGTGTCTGTTTTGCCGATATATGTTCCATGATGTCGTTTAGGAAGATGGGCAGGGCCTTAAGGTTTGCTGTATTTCCGCATACTGGCGTGGATATAGATAGGCCATGTAATACAAATGATGGGTTGTCAAGCAGACATCCACGATTGGGGAACATACAGCGGCAGTCAATACCACTGGCCAGATGGGGACAGTCAAACACGTTCTACACTTTACAAATGCACATCGGTGTCCATTGTAGGACTCCAAAAATTACGGTGTCTGCTCCTTTATCCACGGGATCAGCCAATCAGAGTACTAACCGTGACTACGGCACAGCTAGACATATGCACCACCAGCGTGTTTAAGGTTGATGATACCTGCCCATGACATGCAGGACATATGAACAGAGGTCCCCAGACTGCCGTGTCCATACATGTGCGTCCATATCCCAGTTCCGCACACATGAAGCATGTGTCATGCGTACCGTGGGGGGTTGCAGCCATGGTATCCTGGGTATGCAAAATGGGGCTCGGTGTTGTTTGGCAGATAATCCGTTGTCCCCCCCCGTGGGAGGGCTGCGGGTACAGGACGTGCCTTAGTCCCCAGTAAGGATGCAAAGCATCCATAGGGTAATGGTAAAGGGATGTGAGAATTGTGCTCAGCCGTACATCATAGTCCAGTAAGCATTTCCGAAGGATGGACAAACGTACGGACAAGATGGCACCCATAATAGCAAACCTGGTGGAATCACACAGCCGTAGTAGGGCATGACACAAGACATTAAGATGGAAACAACAGTAGATACACCCTGTAGACATCCATCCTGCCGTGCGAATCCCAGCGTACACAGCAGCGAAGGTGCTATCAAGCATGTGGGGATCACCCGCTTCCACTCTGCGGAACATACCTGCGACCTGTGGAACACATATTAATGGCACACCAACAGCGTCAACTAGGAAGGTCATACTATCGCTAAAATATGGCGTTCACACACATAAACGACATACTGTCATTAATAAATAGGTTCTACATGTACCGGCTGTGTTATACTGACAATACAGTGGCGGATAGTTCACAATGGTACCTGTGAGGATTATCTAAAGCAGTTGCCAACCTGCAGGACTACAGTAACACCCTATGGGTAAATTGTGGAAGGACACGGGTTACGTAGCACTACATAATATGGGTAGGCGGACAGACATCCGGGAATGGGGAACATATGGCGGCAGTCAAACCCACTGGCCGAATGGACACAGTCCAACATGTTCTAAACTTTACATATGCACATCAGTGTCCATTGCAGGACCCAAAATTTACTCCTTAGGTAAGTGTAGACAACATAGTGTGAACCGGAAGAGGTGACAGCCGTGACTACGGCACAGGTAGATATATGCACCACAAGCGTCTTCAAGGGTGATGACAGCCGTCCATGAAATGCAGGACATATGAATAGGACTCCCCAGGCTGCTGCGTCCATACCGTGCGTTCACATCCCATTTCCGCACACATGAAGGGTGTGCAAGGGGTACTGTCGAGGGTTGCAGACATGGGATCGTGGGTATGCAAATATGGGTGTCGGTGTGGATTGGCAGATGATTCGTCGTCCGCCCGTGTGCGGGGCGTGGCCATAACATATCGTTACTCCGCAATACTAATACCGATCATCCACGGAAATGGAGAATGCAGCTGTGAAATGTTGACAGCCCGATACTAGTGTCAGTAGGCAGTTCCCATGGATGGACAAGCGTCACGGCCAAGATGGCACCCATAGCTGCAAACCTGGGGAATCCACAGCTGTTGCAAGGCATAACCCAGGGAATACAGATCACGGTCTACAGTACACACTCCCCATTCAATGCAAGTCCGCTGGGCAGATACCGGCGTACACAACACTCAATGTGCCAGCACATCTATGGGGATCTGCGCTTCCATACAGTGGAACAGATGGGTCACCTGTGTAAAGATACCAATGGCACAATCTCCCGTCTGCTGGGAATGACATAGGATGGTCAAACTATGGCGTTGACACCAAAGAAAGACATCCTTCGGTGAATTAATAGGATTGATGTCAATACACCATGGCAAACACCCAATGAACAGGGAAGACTTGCTGGCACCCTATGGCCACAAACCATGTCACACATAGGTAGATGGAACAGTCAACATAAACATTTCGTCCACGACAGGTGCATATGGTATCCAAAGGTACTTCATAGACATGTATGCGCTATCACCCGTTGGCCCGTGAGACTTACACATAACATGGAAGTATCCAGGCTTTAAATATCCACCCTTACACTTCCATTTGTCACTTTCTATGCGAGCAATGGAGATGTAGCCACAGCATAGAAAGCAGAGACGTACTGCTAACGAAACACACACATGTCAACATCACAGAAAGCATACTATGAACACACTTATTACATGATATTGTACTATGAAACACAAACAAACCAGCAACCTGCAGCAAGAATAGTCCCGTAGTTCGACACAACACAAGTCTTACGTAACATTTAAACAGTTCATTAAAACATGCAGCGTTTCCGTTGTTTCCTAGCGTGTGCAGGAAAAATGCTATGTCTAAGAATGTTAACAATCAACAATGTGAGTCTTAACATGATTTTAAATATCACATTGTTGATTGTGAACACTGTAACAATTTGCTCATTCAGTTGTATTTTTGAAAGCAACGGAAACACACACACACACGGAAGGGGCGGAGATGAACCTCGCCTATTTACATGAACTCAGTACAGTATGAAGCATTTACACAGCAGCTACCGAGTTAACTGGCGTGGCGCTGTCAGAGGCATACATGTAGGCTGCTGGCGCCACCCATAAGACAATATTTGGAAATAGCCAAGGCATGTGTTGCGGGCGTCTAAAAGCATAATCAGTCGCAGAGGCAGCTGGAAACACACACACACAGAGACACACACACACGGAAGGGGCGGGGGCGAACCTCGCCTATCTACATGAACACACTACTGTATGAAGCATTTACAGAGCAGCTACGAGTTTACTAAACAGGCGCTGTCACAGGCATACTTGTAGGCTGCTGGCGTCACCCGCAAGACAATAGTTGGCAATAGCCAAGGCATGTGTTGCGGGCGTCTAAAAGCATAATCAGTCGCAGAGGCAGCTGGAAACACACACACACAGAGACACACACACACACGGAAGGGGCGGGGGCGAACCTCGCCTATCTACATGAACACACTACTGTATGAAGCATTTACAGAGCAGCGCTACCGAGTTTACTAAACAGGCGCTGTCACAGGCATACTTGTAGGCTGCTGGCGTCACCCGCCAAGACAATAGTTGGCAATAGCCAAGGCATGTGTTGCGGGCGTCTAAAAGCATAATCAGTCGCAGAGGCAGCTGGAAACACACACACACAGAGACACACACACACGGAAGGGGCGGGGGCGAACCTACGACTATCTACATGAACACACTACTGTATGAAGCATTTACAGAGCAGCTACGAGTTTACTAAACAGGCGCTGTCACAGGCATACTTGTAGGCTGCTGGCGTCACCCGCAAGACAATAGTTGGCAATAGCCAAGGCATGTGTTGCGGGCGTCTAAAATCATAATCAGTCGCAGAGGCAGCTGGAAACACACACACACAGAGACACACACACACACGGAAGGGGCGGGGGCGAACCTCGACTATCTACATGAACACACTACTGTATGAAGCATTTACAGAGCAGCTACGAGTTTACTAAACAGGCGCTGTCACAGGCATACTTGTAGGCTGCTGGCGTCACCATAAGACAATAGTTGGCAATAGCCAAGGCATGTGTTGCGGGCGTCTAAAATCATAATCAGTCGCAGAGGCAGCTGGAAACACACACACACAGAGACACACACACACACGGAAGGGGCGGGGGCGAACCTCGACTATCTACATGAACACACTACTGTATGAAGCATTTACAGAGCAGCTACGAGTTTACTAAACAGAAGCTGTCACAGGCATACTTGTATGCTGCTGGCGTCACCATAAGACAATAGTTGGAAATAGCGAGGCATGTGTTGCGGGCGTCTAAAAGCATAATCAGTCGCAGAGGCAGCTGGAAACACACACACACACACACACACACACACACACACACACACGGAAGGGGCGGGGGCGAACCTCGCCTATCTACATGAACACACTACAGTATGAAGCATTTACAGAGCAGCTACCGAGTTTACTGAGCAGGCGCTGTCAGGAGGCATACCCCTCGTGAGTGGTATGATTTGCAGAGGCAATCGCGCCCGATCGGGAGTTCGGACAGAGTCGCTTGATCACGCAGTCTGTTACCATCCCAAGGTCGCCGTACACTAACTGCGTTAGTGCTGCAGTCGGGAATAACAAGTAACTACTGATCAGTACATCACTGCATACTGGGCATGCTCAGACACTTAGACTCGGCACAGGGCAGACATGCATACACATGTTGCGACAGCATGGGTGGCGGAATGTGGACCGTCGTGTGTGTCCAGACACACAACAGGAACCTGGACATGCCACAGACGTGGCCGTTGCGTAGGGGATACAGGCATGCACCCGGGGTATAACTGCAGACGGTAGCGGTGTGCACTGTGCTGTGTGTCTATCTACACAGCTGCCTACTGGGCATGCTCAGACACTTAGAGTCGGCACAGATCAGACATGCATACACATGGTGCGACGGCATGGGTGGCGGAATGCGGACCGTCCTGTGTGTCCGGCCACACAACAGCAACCCGGCCATGCCACAGGCGTGGCGTTGCTGCGAGGAATATCTAGGTGCAATTAACCATGTGTAGGACTGGCCTACAGTTTGTTGCATGCTACAGACAACCCTCCCAAACACAGGATACCTTCACAGATGTCCTGAGGACACTGGTGAGTGGGCATGCTCTCACAACAGCACCGTATTGGGTGACATGAACCACCCATACATAGCCTGGGAACATTACCCATGGCACAACACAGTGCGCCAGCAGTCCCAGGTGTTCACACACCTGGCCACTGTTAAACAGCCATGCACCATACATACTAGGGGGGGATGTCTGACAGTTCTGCCCATCACACATGGTGAGGATATGCCCCACACAGGATGTACAGCCCTCAATGGTGATGCAAGACCGTATAGTGGATCCACTGGTCATCCACTCACTGTAACCAACACCAGCATGGGGGACCTCAGTGATGACCTCTCCACAGAAAACCACACACATCATACGACCGGTGTGGTACCCTACAAGTCCTCCATGCCAGTGTTGAACAGAGGCCAGACCTGCAAACGCCCTAGCGAATGCCTTCCCGACCACCCACATGCATGTCTGCAACAGGCAAACATGATGACATCAGGCCCTTGTCCACCACAGGTAGGCACATGGTGTGGTGGACTGCAGCCACTGACTACCTGTACATCAACAGTTGGAGCTACTACATGGCAGAGCAATGACAGTACCAGCGAAACCATCACCCATTCATACCGGCGTTACCATACGGCCCCACATACCATCATCCAGGTCCGCTTGTGGGAGTGGTACTGCAGAGGGCACATGAGACAACCACAGGGCCTTCCCTAACTGTGGTAAGGACATGGTTGGGGGCACACAGACTTGCCTGGAAATGGTACGGAATGGTACAACAGTCACTGCACCCACAGACATTGTCTGCAAACCACATGACATATTCCATGCATACATCCCCAACAGGGAACATATCCATCCCACCAGAGTGTATCCTCCCAAACATGTCATATGGCCTGGAGTGATCCCATATCTCTATGGCGGTTGACACGTCAGCAATGGGCACCGATGGTGTCCCTGGCTGTGTGCTATCCATCCTCATTGAGGCCCTCGGCCCACACATGCGGCCACTGTGTCATGTTAGCCTTACTATGGGCTATGTCCCCAATGGATGCCATATGGCATCTGTGGTCCCCACTATGCCAGGGTAGTGCTCCTATGGACTGTCAACAGCCACACCCTATCGCTTGACAAGTGTTGTCTGCAAAGCTGTGTGGAGGTCCATACAGGTGGCCATGGTTACAGATAGCGGTGTACAGCCAATGCGGAACATACCCACAACTACATAGTCAAGGGCAGATCCTGCCTCCCGAACCTGCTTTCGTCCAGTCTGGAGTGGTCACCAAGGCCATTGATGGGGATCGTGGGTTTGCACACAGTACCATGACCTGGTGGGAGCGTTCAGAGCACACTACACATGGGACCCATAGAAGGCTTCGCCAGCATACATGTGGGGACATATGTCACCCGATGCTTCTCAGACAGGTTGGAGGTCACACCACACAGGGTTGGTGCTCAAGGTGCCTTGTCACACTCATATCTGGACCCAGTGGAGGCCCACAGGGCTCACTCCTGTGCCCCCTGCCATATGGCATCCGACCTTCAATGTGCATGCAATCATAGGGGATTGTAGCAGACAAGGTATGCAGATGACTACGCACCGGCCAACATACCCAACACCCCATGTTACCACGGACATCCACCTAGGATGTCATAGACAAGGATGACTGGTGCCAGAGCCATGGCCTACTACTAAATGCCAGAGAAGGTGCAGCCCTACCCAGTGTGAAGGAGATGTTAGTCCCAATGTCACATGTAGGTGATGCGCCATTAAAGATGGTGGGCGTGTTCAGGAAATGGCTACCACACCTGTCGGCAACCTCTGTCAACACACACAATGGCAATGTGGGTGTGAAGACATTCCATTGTGGCCTCCTGGTCTGGATGGAATGTCAACCACATCAGGGGTGTTCATTGTACCCCTGTACACATCACACACCAGAGCAATGACTGCATACAATGGCACATGTGGCCTGTAGCTAACCTGGCGCCTGCAGCACTTTCGGAAGGACATAAGCGTTCCACAAGGCGGGGATGGCGGTGCTAGGACATGTGTCACAAGCTGCGGCCAAGGGGACACCGGCTGTGGATCTTCACAGCACAGCTGCTCCGTGGTGATCTGTGCCTGACATACCGCGGCCATGTCTGACCTGGGTGACATGGGCACATTCCACCTCCCAGGCTCCATGCAAACCACGGGCACAGAAGCGACTGTCAGACACCTCAACACAAAGATGAGTGGGGCGTGCTGGGGAACAGGGTTAGCGGCCAGACACCCCTACAACACGGGGAGGAGTGCCAGGCCATGTGAAGGAAAGGCCCTGACTGCCTTTGTCCAGGACTGCTAATGACATGTGGATGTGTGATGATAGTTATCGCCAGCCAACCTCTGTGTGTCACTGCTAGACCAGGGACTGGGGACTGATGGATATGGCATCCCCATCCTGAGGGGTGTTAGGCGCCACACACAGTCATGCTAGGTCCACACATGTCGTAGGGCACATATCCTGTTACGTTCGTAATGGCCTATGTACCTATGTAGGGGTCCATGCGGATCGCGGGTAACTGTGCTATGCTGATGTTGCCAGACATGCCTGTGGGTACCCCACGACTACGTGGGGAACTAATTACAGTGCTCCCAGTAGGCGCGTGCAAGTACACCATCAGTATCATGCGGGTTAACTGCACCGACATGGTGCTACACATGTAACCACCACACATACTGTGTACACATATCAATGAATGCTGCACCTGTCCTGCATGGTATGTCTGCTGCATGATGTCCGTGCACAACCCACATCACATACATACCTGTCACCAGCCATACACACACACCACAACATACACATCCGTGGTATGCGGACACAGGTATCACATACACCTCTCACTATCGTGTCCACCCTGTGCATCAGAATATGTTAGCTTAACCGTGCAGTGATGGTGTAGCTCACAGTTATCGCGGCAGAGACTTCATCATATGCACAGGGTGATATGTGTGCCACAGGCATGGGCTGTACCAATGGATGACATCATGTGTGTGTGTAAGGGCCAGTGCATTGAGTGGGCATGACTATGTAGATTGCATGTGGGTGTGGTGGAGCCCTACAGTTGTGTCTGCTGTGTGTGGGTGTGTGTGTACACAGTTCAGTCATCTGTGATGCCTACGGGGTATGCTTGGCAGCCCCTGACTGTACAGTGCAGGTGTTACGGCTCACTGTGTCTGCGGCGGCGACCTGACCAGCGCCTGCCTGGGGTGCGCAGACGCGACCGGGTGGAGATGCGGACTGTCCACTCTCCGATGTCACATGTCCGCTGGAAGCGTGCCCGCGGCGGGGCCGTCCAGGGCCCGTCCACGTGGCCTGCTCTGTCCTGGTGTGGATGGTGTAGTAGCAGCTGCACTGCTGCTGCTACCAGCACTGTCTGGGTGGGCATGGGAGGTGCTTGCGCTGCGCTGACCTGCAGCAGGTGGTGTTGCTGGCACCGCCCGTGCCCTATGCCTCACCTAACTGGTGTTCCTGCACGGACTGCGCCGCGCTCAAGGATGGCCATGCCTCAGTCGAGGATACCAGCCATGTCACCCAATCTCCTATCCAGAACATCGGCAAGATGCTGTTGTGCATTTGCCAATGCCTGGATGTTGTCATTCAGGGTGCGGATTGCGGACCTCTGCAGCCCCTGCCCTTCCTGGTTCGGCCGTTCGGCCCGTGCCTGCGCCGCCATTACAGGCTGGAACATGCGTCTGGTTATACCAGCTGCTGCACCATATGCGGCAGGTGTATGTCTAGCGGTGCTCCCCTACGAGCAGCACCTGCCACATGCCTGCGTGGCACTGCACCAGACCTTACACTGGCAACATCGTGTGTACCCACACCTTCTGCAGCCACCACACATTCCTGCTTTCGGGGACAACAGGCGCTGACTGACCGTCATCTATGGTCAGCGGTGTTGGGGTATGTGTCGGCATCTGAACCGTGTCGCGGGGATGAAAGGGGCGTATGTGTGATGTTCTCCACTGGCACAGTGTCTGCCTGTGGCGACCCTGCCTGTGCCTCATGCACATGGTCATCACCACTAGTATCTGTGGGGACACTAGCATCAGATTGACGCGGGAGGGAACTCACCTACAGCACCTGTCAATACAAAGACATACCATCGGTTATAATACAGACACACACACACACACACACACACACACACACACACACACACACACACACACACACACACACACACACAGACAGCATGCATGTGATAATGCAGGTGGCATGCAGCATTCACACAACACAGACCAGTGAATGCAGACCAGACATTCATAGTGGCAGTATGTACACTGCCCTGGTGGGGACAGTACAACAGGCAGGTGTCATTTAGTAGGCATGCAGTACACACATTCATGGTAGTTTGCATGCATCAGCGTGATACACCGTGTGGCAGCAGGCGAGTTGAGAGTACACATGGCTGCCGACGGTATGTAATGTACACCGCAAACATGTGCGGTATCTTGTGGACATGTGGCGATGGTGACCCACGCATGCACCACATCACAATGGCTGTCCGCGGTGCAGTGTTATGTGTACAGTCTACAGATACAATGTATGGGTAACAGTGATGTCTGTGCAGATGCGTTTGCTGTGAGCTGTGTGCATAGCTGTACAGTGTGAAGTGCGGGCTCTGTGCCACTGCACAGTAGCAGGACACAGCTATGTGTCTGTGCGATCGTGACCTGGATGCATTACATTGCCATGTCTGTAAGTCAGTTCAGATGCTCAGCAGCACGTATATGGTGGACATTGGAGGCACCTGTAGTAGCTGTGGAGGCGTTCCATGTCACTGGTGTACTACATTGGATGTCCAGGGGTCCACTACAGTGATGAACCCACTATGTGTGTAGAGGGTGCAGCGGTGAGTACCCACTGTGGATGTGCTGTGTGGCAACATGCCTGTAGGTATCAACCATGGCCTTGTCTGTCTGAGTCATTGACTATTGTGTGTGGTAGACATCGTGCACGCGGCCCTGTGGTGGCCCATGTGACATACAACCATACTAGTCTGAGGTGTCACATTCTGTGCGGATATGCTGACAGTGTGGATGTCTGCTATGTTGTGCATAGGTCATGTCATGGTGTGACAATGCTGCAGCCAGACATCCACGTGCATGGGACATGGCATGTGCCATGTCTAGCGTGTGCACCGATGCAGGGGCATGGGTCACATTGGTAACACCTGTGCTCTGGCCAGATCACAGCTCACTATGTGGTACTGTGTGCATACTGCACTGGCATACCAATGCATACTACACATGCAGCCATTGTGTAACACCTACACCATTGTATGCATAGCTGACTGCACCAATAGGTTGTGTGGTGTCATAGCACTCTAAGCTAACGGGTGTATCTACTGTACATGGGTGTTGTGTGTGTCGGGTGGTGCGAGCTGTATACCGTGACTGGGGCACACACAGGTGAGCATGTCATGCCTAGACACATGGGGAATATCAATACAGCAGAACATGCCTTTGACTAGCAACAGACTTACCTGCAACAGACCCTTGTCCTTGCGACCGCCAGGCGATACCTGTAAAGGCATTGCACAAAGGTATACACATTAGCCATTACTATCTCCACAGTCAGCACTGTGCATCTCACATCATGCATGTGTGTGGTAGCATGTGCTATGCACATGTCTGCTAACACAACATAGCATACTATGGTTTGCATCTTGTGTGGCCATATACCTGGCATGTATTGCTATATCATGTGTTGTACTATGACACCCACATCGCCTATCATACAAACATCCAACACTGGCTTACCCTGCGCCTTCACGCTCATATCTCGGGAGACACCCACCTCCACAATGGGCCTTAAGTGTTTCTGCGTGTTCTTCCGTGGGTGTCCCCAGACTGGCCAGGAGCTCCTCCGTGGCTGTGAGTGGGGGCTGGGTTGGTGGCCCACCACCTGTCCCACGTTGTTGCCTGGCGATTGCAGCGGCACGCTGTCTTGCATGCGGATCAGGTCTGTGCAGTGCCTGCGGATTTGTTGATAGCTGCGGTTGTTTCGCCCGCTGTTCACCCTCCTGCACATCTCCTCCCACATCTCCTGCCGTTCCTGTGCCTGCTGTGGCACATGGCTAAATAGAGGCGTGGTTGCCATGGAGGTATGGAATGATCACCTCCTCCTCCTGTCGGCTGAATGGTGGAAGGCGGGAGCGTGGCATTATCTGGAAGACATAATGATGGTGGCAGGTCACATTCACACTGCTGTGCTGGCATACTGTTGGAAATACATTGCTATGACATATGCGACATCTGCACAGTGATCTGTGAAGGGCATCGTGGCAGTGACACAGCCGATGTTCTGGCTTCACACCATTGAGCACTGGGTGTCACATCATATCTGTGTGCCACCCCATCACACTGTACCGCACCATGTAGATGTTAGCCTGCCATGGACATGTGTACCTGGCTGCACCTATGTCCATATCAGTTGGCATAGGTCCCCATGTGGCGTCTGTGGTACTGTTCACCTGGGCGCTGTGTATATGTCAGTACACATCCGTCTGTGTCCATTGTGAGCGTCAGCAGCGGCACTGTACACATACACATGGACACCTGCACATGCATGTGTTGTGCCATGTACTTCCACACAGCACTGTGCGGGTGCTGGACAACTTGCCACAGCTCACCTGTGTTGCATATGTGATAGACATGGAGCAATGTGTAACCATGACACATTAGCAGGAAAGGCCATGCATAGCATGTACAAACACACATTGTGCAGAGCATCACACAGCACCTGTAACATGACAGGGTGCATCGCCACATTACTGCTGTGTATGGTTGATAGTGAGAGTGCCTTTTGTCCATTGCACCATGTGGGACTGTGATAGCTCATGCAGCCTTGCTGGTCAGCTCTGCATGATATGGCAGGGTATGCCACATACATGGCACTGGGTGTGATCCACCTGGGGTTGGCGGTATTGGTAGGGTGGCTGTCCATTGCATATGTCATAGCTGTGTGAATATGGACATTCAACATGTTTATCACCATGGTGTGGGCACTGTCCTCGGCGAGGTATGCTGTACACTGCTTGTTGAGGGTGTGTCTGTTGCATGCAGGTATCACACATCCATGCATACACTGTAGCCCTGGCAGGTGCTATGTGCTGGGATATTGATCGACACAGTGCTGTATGTGGACACACACCACTATCCCATGCACATGGATGGCTGCCTGAACTGATGTGGGTAACACATATGTGTACATCCAGTGCCGCTGCCACCCACATGTCTGCTGCTGCACTACACCGCCATCCCTCCCTCTGTGAATGTGGTGTTGGGCTCAGCAGAGGTATCCATGTATGGGGACAGGGATGTTCACATAGCAGGCCCACTGATGGTATCGTCGATCTGACCATACACATATGATGCACCCCTCACACATACAACCCATTCATATTGTTGTTCTAGCGGTGACACAGCTATATTGCTATGCGGAGGCATTCACGAACATACATACACACAGGCATGCCGTCCATCTGTGTCATTGCCTGGACTATTGGTGTGGTTTGGCACCTACCGTGTTTGACTGCAGGTGGCGCAGACCTACTGTGCACATGTGTACATGGTAGGCCTGTTCTATGGTAGGCATCTGTGATGTGCTGTGCACATCTCATATCTGCACATTTGGTTGGTGTCCATTGGTCCACGGGCCAGTGGTGGGACATACAGGGATGTTGCTGAACATATATGCATGCGACCCTGTACAGCTGTGACGCTAGCCTCTCAGATGCTCATGTGTCATGTGTGTGAACACCGTACACACACATGTGGTTGTGGGCTGCCATCCGTACCCATCTCCACCTGTGGGTTGCTATCATCCACACACTCCTTGTACTGTATGTTCAGGCTATGCACCTATGTGGGGCTTGTGTGCATGCAATACGATACTATGTGCCTTTGCACCCATCACAGACAATGTCACACAGGTACACCGGCAGCCATACACATCGCAGCTTGTTGTCAGCACGTCACATGTGGTACACACCTAACACATCTCCTGTGGGACATGGTAATTTGTATGGGCATGTCCAGTTGTCACATACCACGGCTATGCAGGACATGTGTGTGGACATCTACTGTGACATGTACACGAGCAATGCCCCCCTACCTACATCACATGGTACTACCTGTGGGTATGTGTGTCTGCATCCATGCTATGGCCATAGATGACAATTGTACATCAATATGTGCAACATACCTCATTGGGGGTTGTCATGTGCACATGTTCCATGTGTCAATGCATTGTTTGTGTCTGTTGGGCGGTCATTGTTGTGCATGGTTTACATGGCTGACATAGCGTCCTGTGTCTGATTCCAGGTACTTCATTCGGCTACCAGCATTGTACCTGGCAATACATTCCAGCCATCATGTAGCCAGCTTAGATGACAGTGGGAGGTGTTCCGCCATGTGCACATATGTCACACAGTGCGAGGGTGACTGACACACATTGTCAGGACTGGGTTCTGACTGCTGTGGCTGTGTGTACCGGTGTTGACAACCATGACTGCACCAGATGGTGTCTTCTGGATGTGTGACATTCACAACAAACACCTACATTCACATAGCAGCGCATCGTCCACGACAATGGACATTCCTGCATGAACACTGTATGCGGTATGTCTGTATGACCACTGCATATATCACTGGTGGCCACCAGCATGGCTGCCTACAACAGCAGTGTGTATCCTGTGCAAACATGGGTTACACCAGTCACAACACACCTGTGTCAGATGGCCCTGTAGTGGGTGACAGTGCAGTTCCATTCATCATGTAACAGTATACATCGTGCACCAGTATGTTGCAGACATGTGATCGGCTGTGCTAGTTGACATATGCACACATGACACATCACCTGGTACACCGTGTCTGCCTTGCGACCTGCTATTGTGACCACCCTGTGATGACATTATGCGGCCCACATGGACTTGGACATGTGATGGCTCAATGGTGAATTAACCCTCCAGGTGTGTGTCTAGCCAGGTGTCCAGTAGCCACTGGTCTGCATGCAGGGATAGTCTACATTGGCCTACTCTGTCACTGGGACTGTTGACTATGGTCATACTGTTGTTATGCAGGCATGTGCTGTTTGTCCAGTCTGATAGTCGTGTTCAAACACACTACCGTGGCACACATGCCGTGTGGACATCTGCCTAAGGTGTGCAGCCCACATGTACATCTTCACATGCTATGCTGCCTGTGCAGTGGTGTCACATGTCTGTCTCCGGCAGGGCTGTCACAGGTAGGCACAGCATGCAGTGATGTGTGACAATGCTTACACCCTCCACTGTGCTGTACACTAGCACTGCACACACAGTACAGCACACATGTCATTTATCTGCAGTGCCTGGGACCTGCCTCCATGCCCTACGGCACACCTGCCATTCCAGATTGTACACAGATCATACCTCCCAGGCACATACCTGGACTGCAACACCTGCGGGTGGGTGGTTCCCACACCACACCGTGATTTACACACATACTGTATATTCCCATGACACATTGCATCATAGGTAGTCCATGTTCAGATACCCATGTTAAGTGGCGCTCGCACATTGTGACAGCGACAGTGAATACACTGTACACCACAGGTTACATGCCGGTCAGGTTGGCATACTGTACATTGCACCTAGGACAGTTGCTACTGCTATGTATTGCCAGCAACCGCCCTTCCTAGTATGGACTCCCATGTACCCACACATGCTTGGCCATGCAGTGCGCATAGCTGGGTGAGCCATTACACGCCACATACCATACCTACACTACCCTCCGCGTCCACCAAACCTCGATGTGTCCGTGTGCTAGCACTACACACCTCCCCCCTGTTTGCTGAACATCCATGCTTACCATCCCTGCTAGCCACACCCTAAACACACAACCATAGCAGCATGCATGGTACATACACACTACAGCGGTATTACTGACATCCACTGACGGTGGTAGTTGATGGCATGGCACCCGTCACGATGGACAGTCTACGTGCCTATGCCAACACTGATCACAGTGCACTTCTGCTACATTTACACACTGGTAGGGACCATGCTATTCCACACTGAGACATGGTGGTACTGGCCTTTTCACAGGCATACAGTGGTATTCCTGTTCCATGCACCGTGCTGTATGGGCACATGTGCAGGCTGTTGCCGCGGTAGTTATGTTCACCTGTGTCTTGTGTGTCACTTGACAGTCATGGTGTGTCCTGATGGTGCATGACATACTCCACAGCTAGCTACCTACACATGACTGCCAGACATTGCAGTGTGGGCCCTCACGCAGTGTGGTGGTATGTCTCTGCTGTTTGACTACATCCACATTCAATGCAGCATACCACGGTCATGCAGGCATTGGCGTCACAGATGTTGCTGTCATCGTGCCTGCCAATGGGGTACCTACCAACAATACACACTCTCACTCACTACAGGGTTCCAATCCTTGGCTGGACATTGTATTAACCCTGTGGACACATACATAGTACTGCCATGCACATGTTATGTCCGGGAACACAGTCGATGTCACCTCAAACCGCCCGTGGTTGTTGTATCCGCCAACCTGGCTGTTACATGTCTCTGCAGCAGCACCGTCAGTGACTGCTAGCCCATTCATGTCGTTGTGCACCCTGACCACCACACTACCACATCTATCACACTACACATGGATGGTACTGCATTGCACGTATGGGGCTGCATCTCTACACCCATGACTGGGCCATTCAGTATGGCACTGGGCCACATCTTGACATACATGCTTCACACACTCATTGACTACCTGCATGCCTTTCCTGGCACCCTTGTTGGGCTTCTGTGCCACAGCACACCACATCCCATGCTGGCCACCTGTCATATTATTGCATGGGTGGTTGGGGTGGTACAGAGGGTATCACATCAGACATGATCCGCTCTTTGCCCTTCAGCACCATTCCACTTTATGCTATTGCCAGTGTACACATCCAGCATCACATGCGTACCCTGTGTATCGGGATGTTCGCCATGTGCCTTCTGTACAGTTCACACAGTGGTGGAGACATATGATGCTAACTACAACAAGTCAGGGGCGTGTGACATTGCACGGTCCTCAGACATGTGGCCCCTCATGCTCAGTATTTGCATACATACACTACCTGCTGTCACACAGTACTGTACATGCCTACATATACCACTTCTACATACCTGGCAGCATTCTAGCTCATCCTACTCATGTTGCTGACACCCATACAGGTGTCAGTGTGGCAGATATATCATGTAGATATCATTGCATCAGTTACATCACACATAGTGCATACACATCACCTTTGCATACTGACAGTCATGCGGTGTGTATCACATGGATACTGTCCCTATACAGGCATATCACGTTGTACATGGTTGATGTACACACACATGGCCCACATGGTGCTGTGGTTGCCATATTACACCATGGCGTGGGTACACATGTGCAGGACCACGCATTTCTGGACCGTATGTCTGGCTGATACCTTGGGTGCCCTTGTACCAGTGCCATACACACATGTACCGCGGGCCGTGTTACAATAACACGTGTGGTGTACCTTACACAATGGATACAGCGTTACATGTCTCAGTATAGTCATGCTGTGCTCTCTACCCAGCTCAGACAGTTTACATATGCAAATGACAGTCATGTAACACATCTGTGCTCACCTGCATGCCACTAACACAGGGGTGTAATCTACTCTGCCATGGGCCATGTTCTCCGCAGTACTGATGCATGTAGTACTCCTACATGGCGTTTGCAGTGGGCAGGGTGGGAGGAGCAGTCCTGCATGTGTGCACACATGCCACATTGCTCAGCCCGGGCGTCTGTGTGACATCCACAGACTGGACACACACCATGCTGTGGGACATAGGTCCTGTGCACATCCCACAGGGGCACACTGTGTCACTAGTCATGTGATAGCTTCCTTGCTGGTAGGGTGACACAGACCCATGGTACCACCACGGCGGACGTACTGTATAGACATGACAGTTGACATCCAGTTCTGCCGTTCAGTGGACACTACCATGGGGGGGGGGTCAGTACTGTGTACATTGCACATGTGTTTACACACGGCTCTGCTGGACATCATTGTGGCACACATTGCACCTGCTATGGAACGTTTGGACATGGTCACTTGCTGTTCCCTCCATTTCGGGTACCTATTCTGCTACTACATTGTCCCATATGTGCAGGCCATACATATCTTGTGTATGTACATAACATTAGGCCATCGCTCCATCATGCATGCTATGCCTGTGATACTGTCTATGATTTGTGAACATATCCATCATGCCAGCTTTGCATTACACATAATTGACATAGTCGCGCCTACTGCGTGGGATACGTGCGTCGATGCGCACATTCCGTATGACATCGATGGTATATGCCCATGCACATGTGTGCTGTGACACTATACATACATGTCCTATCCTGCTGTGGCACTTCATTGTTGGATATCCACTGCCAGCATCAGCGTGGGTGGTGGCATTGTTCTGTGTTTGCAACCCCTATGGCAGACCTGGGGTGCGGTTACCACCTGTGCCACTTTGCAAGGGACAGTCCCTCCTTGGGCAGTTGTGTCCTGACAAAATATATTACAAATGGCAAATGTCCTGAGATTGTAGGACATCACTATATGCCATTCTTATGTAAGAGTTGCATCACATACTTATTTATGTATGTACATTCCTAAATGTTACAAGACACACAATAAGCAACTTAACTGCTACAAGACTACAGTTTTCTTTATGCAAAGAGTAGAGTTCTAACCTTTGTACTGACCATGGGTATGTGTCCACCTGTAACATCTGATGTGTGTCGAAGATTTCCCACTTTGGCCATTTGAAAGGTGGCAAGCCGAACCTGGGGTTATCCGGGTGTGTACATGTTGTCCCACTGCTGTGCACCGTTGTCCACAGTCGTTGGTATGCTGCGGCGTTTTAGCATTACATATCAACCTTAAGCCTCTCTCTGCCTGATGGACAGGTATCTTTACCTACACACACCGTTCACATACTGTACAGATTAAGTCATGCGTATCGTGCGTTACACACCAGTACATGTCGTGGGTTCGGCATACCTTTCCGACCTTTTGTTCTGGGTTCGTCTCTATTCCCTTGTTTCTCCTTCTCTATTCGTGTTAGTTCAGTATGAACATACGGTTTGAATATCAGGGAGTCTTCCTTATATTCGTCGTCACCTGAGGCATGTGTGTTAATCAGGCCAATAGCTGTTCCTCGGTGTGTACTTATCGCATATCGGCGGTGATCCCCTTCCTTTCGTTAGATTCTGGCGTCGGCACTAGCCCATGGTTCTTTCCTCGTGTGGCGTTGGTTATTTGCAATACCTTCGTGAGGATGGTAAGTATAGTAACATGTATGAGTGACTGCATCCGCTAAGTGTGGTGGCGGGCACATTTAAGCTGTGGTGTTAGCCGTGGATTGTGTGTGTTGAGTATGGTATTGTGTTCGACATGTGGGTCCCGTGTCCTGGCGGCGTCTGTCGATGGCGTTGTGCATTCAGATGTGTTACATAGCTGTTATTTTCCTGTACATAGCGGATGCAGGGATGCATCAGCCGCTGCTAGTGTTTCCCAGGAGCTTGTTGTGGGTATGCGCTGTCATTCACTGCCTGTATGTGTTTGCTACGGTTTTAGCTGTTATCCCTTTGATATGTGCAATGGGGTATATCTGCGGATGTGGGTGGCAGTGCGGGGTGTGAGTCTTGCATTTATACATACCAGATATGCTTGTGTGTGTGCTCCATCCCTGCTTGGGGAGCTGCGGGTTACCTGTCTGTTGTTCGGGAATGTTTGTTTGGTTGATGTCGTCTGCTGTCGGTATCGCCTGCATGTGTGCTTCCTGCGTATTCCTCCTTCACATCGGTTATATATCTGCGGATGTTCGTCCGTGCCTACTATCCATTGGCATTTTGTGGCTGATAGTTCACGG
The DNA here is from genome assembly GCF_019279795.1 of Protopterus annectens. Classification (NCBI taxonomy): domain Eukaryota; kingdom Metazoa; phylum Chordata; order Ceratodontiformes; family Protopteridae; genus Protopterus; species Protopterus annectens. Next base: position 93,691,020 of record NC_056725.1, read on the forward strand.
TGAATGTGGTCCTATACTTGGGCGGCCTGTATGCTACGGTAGCCTCCTATTAGTGTGCCGCTTGCTTACACACAGCGGTATTCACGGGACCGTAGGTGTTCACGATCGGTGCGGGATAGCACATTCGTATTTTCGCCGTACATGCCTGATGCTGTGTAGCGTTGGCGACGGACCGTGTGGAGTCTACCTTATGGCGCCATACCTACGGTCATGGTTTGTACATCGTCCTTTGCATCTCCTGTTGGCTATGGCCCTGTGGTACACTTTGGGACATTTCCGCTTTGCATCGTTTTCGTCGCCACGTGCATAGCCACTGAGGAGATGTCAGTACTACTTTGTGGGTACTGCTGTACATCGCCTATGGTTCCTGTACTGTATGCCTCGCCTGTTATTACACTCCGCCTGTGACATGTCATCTACATACACAGTTTACAGTGGCACACACATTACACACACACAGCGGAACACCGACAACCTCACCTCACACACACACATATTGCCGCCATGGCTGTCAACCTTCTATTTCCAGAGTGAGGAACACACACAGTAGTAATGTGAAACAAATGGGCATAATGTGGAACACATAGTAATGGCATAGTGACAACTTCAGCTAAGTAGGTCATAGGTTGATTATAATATGCTGATTTACTTACAGTGAAGAACCTTTACTGACTTACTATGAGTACATTCTATTTACCAGGATGTCATTTATATACATTCCTAACAATGGATGTTTGACAGACATTTTCAATGTGGAACTTGGAGGAACTGCGAGGAACATGAACTGTTTTACACCCCAAATGAGATACGTTCCTCATAATGTCGTACTCTTCACTGGTATGCTTTCGCTTCGCACCGACCGGCGGTTGAACACAATACCTCGTTGGCGCATCGCCCGGTGGCGGCGTGTATCTCCGCACTCATATCCTATGGATATGACACGCTTTATATCTAGGGTTGCCACCTTTTCAAATACCCAAAGTGGGACATTGTCTGTAGAAGCGTCAGATTTTGCATGCAAACACATACCCACGGCCAGTACAAAGGACAGCAATTCACTTTTTGACAGAATACAAACCTGTAGCATTACAGTTGCTTATTCTGTTTATTATCATATTTAGATGTTTCTTCTACAAAATCACTGTTTTATGCAACTAATATAGAAATTATGGGAAATAGTTTTGTCCTACAATCTCAGGACATTTGCCATTTTGTCAATGTTTTGCAGGACACAACTGCCCAAAGGGGACTGTCCCTCTGGCGTGGGACAGGTGGTAACCCTACACATATCCGTTACTGTACCGTGGACTGGTGACCATCCCGACAGCGGATATGTATTGATGCAGGTTAACATTTCCATGGCTGGCGTTACCTGCCCTGCCCACCCTCAGGATGATCGGGTTGTCGGTCACTATGTTTACTATGTGGTGATTTAGCGTCTTACTTATCTGTGAACTTGCATCCCTGGGTTCCATATTACCCTGTTGTACTTTATATCTGTGTATGCGTACATATATTTCTACATGTGTACTGATATGTATTTCCGTATCTGTGTATGCACATGAGTACATATGTGGTCGACTTGCGGCGATAGTGGCAGCATCACGGCTCGCCGTGTGCTGTAGAACAGCGTCGCGTTGAGGTGTTGGCGTTCCATGCTCTGCTGGCTATTGGGTGTGCAGTGTTTGGGCGGTGCCTTTGTTGGAGTCACACATCGTCCGCACATCACGGTACACATTACGGGCGGACAAGTTTGTGTGGCGTCCATTTTACTGTGTGTGCAGGTCAGGAGGTGTCAGTCCATGGGGCCTACACTGTCAGCGTATGTGCTATCGTTCCCTCTTTGCCAGGGCGTAGGCATATTAGATGCGCCTCTGTCTACCTACTGGGGCTGGCTCAGTGTGTCCATGGCTGAGCGCCCTGTGCCTGTGCTTGCCCTGGCAGTTGTGGCGGGCTTGGTGGCCCTCGGCATTATGTCCCTGCAGCAGCTGTTTCCGCAGAATCATATTGTGTAGCATACAACATACTATGAATATGTGGGCACTTGTGCCTGGAGAGTACTGCAAGGCTCCACGGATGTATCCAAGCACGGAACCGTGATTTCAACATCGAACACCGCTCTATGATTATTCTGGTTTGTGCGTGTGCCTCATTATGGCGTTCTTGCATGTGTGTGTGTGCATTTCTGATGGGTGTCATCAACCACGGCTCCAGTCGCGTAGCCAGCATCCCCACAAGGTGACCTTGTGTGATGTCCCCTGGCGAATACCTGATACAGCTGTGAGGCATGCCAGATATGGGAGTCGTGGTAGCTTCCAGGGCTGCCAGCACACACATCCATAATAATGCCCTGCGCATTGCACACGACCTGGCAATTGATGGAGGGATATCCCTTGCGGTTTATGTAGCGTCTACCCTGCTTCCCGGGTGGTGACTTAATTTCTATGTGCGTACAGTCTATCGCACCCAGGACCTCCGGGTATTGTGCCACACGGTGGAAGCGGCGCATATTGCTAGCCAACTCCTCCTGAGATGTGGGGTAATTTATGTGCTCATGGGCATGTGGTAACATGGCATCCAGGAACTGGTGTAGTACCCTGGATGCTGATGCCTGTGAGATGCCCATTATGTCCCCGGTTGGCCTTTGAAAGGTACCTGTAGCCAGTATTGGCAAGCTCACACATACCTTTGTGTCCACTGGGATGGGCTCCCCTCTGTTGTCTCTTGTTCTCAGGCGGCGGCACAGCTCCACTATTTGCTGTAGCGTGTCCCTGTCCACCCTGTAGCGCTCTACTATCTCCAGGTCTCGCAGCCCTGGTAGGTCACCCTTGGTCTGAACACTCTCCTTCTCCTGTGAGGCCCTCACGGTGGTTGTCGGCACCACCCTCCGCAACTCCGTCTGTCTCTGCCACATACCTATGCATCACGGCGGCGGCACCAGCATATACATATTAAAAGTTCCCGTCTGTTTACACCCTACGGTGCGGCGTTTGGGAAATCGCTGTGTGTTGTGTGCATTCACATTTAATACTGTTGTGCTGTATACCGGTGATGTCATTGGGTGTGTCTGTGCGGCCGTATCCACGGATTATTTCCGTGGTTTTACGCTTGCAGCTGCAGCGGTACTGCCTGTAGTGTTACATTACAGTTGCCTGCATTGCCTTCGCCTGGCATCTTACATTACTGCATCCTGCAGGCACATGGCATATGATGCATTTTATCTGCAGCCGCGGTTATGCTACCTCTGTACTTGGCTGTGCTATTTCGGTTCTTTGCTCTTTGCATTTCTACTACATCCCCTACTATCTTTGCACTCATATGCCTCCCCTTTCCCGTTATGCAGGAGTCTGCATGCAGAGTTATCAGCTGCGGCGTTTGCCCTTCCTGCATTGATTGGTGTTAATTGCTCATTACGGATCCATTTACACTGCTTCCGCATTTCCTCGTATTCTCCGCATTACCTTCCTATATCCGTGGTTGTTGCGGTGAGGCCGTCACATGACTGGTTTAGGGAGCGTAGTCATCCTCGTGCACATGCATTTATGCAGCGCATTCTGTACTCTCAGCGCATCTATTTCCTAACCGCCAGTCCTGATGCTGTGATGTGCATTGTACAGCCAGATTTGCTGACCTCAATATCCTTCCTCCTACAGTGGCACACCCTCTGTGGTTGACATGTATCTCGTGTAGGCCACTCCTCGGTGTAGTACCGCTCGCCGTTTGCTCCATCCTTACGCCCGGCGCCGTTTTTGCGATTCACTATTATCTGCCTCATTTGCATGGAATTGACTACTAATACATGGTTACGGCGGACACCGCCACCACTCCTTGACAACCATTGCGCTGGGGTTGCAGCTTTACATACATACTATGGTGTGTGGTGGCTGTGCAGCTGATTTGTGTTCTACTGCTCTTTTAGGACATTGTCATATTATTTCATTGCTTTACAACTTCTGTGCACACATCCGGGGTCTGCTGTTCTTTCTACATACGTGCCATTTATGTCATTTTTACATTTTGTGCATATTTTCTTTGGACATTCTCGGTGCCTTTCCACATTGGCATATTGCACCTATATGATACCTGACTTTGACAGCCTTCCGTTACTCCTCCGGTATGTTTGGGTAAATGTAAACCGTTTTTTGGTTTACATTGCCGTGCTACCTTCGCCTCGCCGCCGTGGATCGCTATTTGCCCTCATTTGCATGGTGCAATACCGCACACAGTGGGTTTTGCATACGTACGCCGGGCGGGGCGGTCCGCGCCCGGTAGTGCCGCGTGGAATTCATTCATACCTGAATCGCTAAGCAGCCATATTTGGCGTTATAACGCCGACGCTATGCTGGCGCCTGGCGCAAGGTTCATGAATCCCGGGGACAGTTTTAATGACTTTTACTATTTATTGTTTTGTAGATTTTAATATTCTAATTGTATTTATTCAATATTGCTCAGTAGCTGATTACAGTAACATGACAATTTGCTCTTTCTTGTATACCTGTGTTTTACCTTCAGTGTTTTCTCACTGATAATCTTCTATCTTATTAAACAATGAATGTCCTTAGTGGTCAAATTAAAAATGTGTTAGATTACGGTTTGTTCCTGTATTTTCCTTTGAGTGTTTATGCGAATTTATATGACATTTTTATCACTCATCACAAACATAAATCAGCAATTTTAAATTTCAGTAGTAACTGAAATGTTTGAACTGCCTCATACTTGTTTTGGTGTTGTATTCCTTAGAATCTCACATTTTCAGTTAGAGTGTTTAGGTTTCTCATTATTAGACAAATCCTTGCACTAAAGGGCAAATAATTGGTCCGTTTCTTTCAGTGTAACATGTAACATGTTTGGGAGATGTTTGACCACAACTGTAATATCTAATGTGAGATATAGGTGAGCATGCTGTGGTCTAAATGAGCCTTGTAACTGAAAGCAGTCAAATTATTGGTATTTGTATGGTAGTTATAGCAGTTAGCACTGAGGAGTCTGTCAGCTAGTGCAGAGGATTAAGTTGTTAACAAACACTTCCTCTGGTACACGGTTTGACTCCCTCAGCCTTCATCTGCCTACTGTGTGACCTTGGAGAAGTTACTTAACCAGACAGTGCTTTAGAGCAATTAGGAATTTGGTCTAGGTGCTTAAATGGTGGAAAAAGATGAGACGTACCACCAAGGCTGTCATGAGACAAACACGTCACATTAAAAAACAAATTCTTTAATGTGAACAGTAAAAATCAATGTAGCATAAAACAAAGTTCTAGGGTGGATAAGCACATTTGGTAAACACCTTCCTCAGATCCTCACCCATTAACCAGTGTATTTCCTTAAAAAGGGAATAGATAGCCAATCAGCAGAAATCCAGGAAGAAGCTGGACCGATAAGCTGATCATACTGAACCAACCATTTAGCATATCAAAATGACCAATATGAGACTGTCAGAAACTATTTCTGCCAATCAGAGGCATACCAGTCTCAAAGCCATTCATAATACCAGTTTCTAATCACAGAAGAAGAAGGACCAATCAGCAAAATTCCAGGAACAAGCTAGACCAATGAACTAGTCATACTGAACCAACCTATTAGCATATCAAAAAGACCAATAGGAGACTATCAGCAACTGTTTCTTCCAATCAAAAGCATGCCAGTCTCAAAGCCATTCATAATACCAGTTTCTAATCACAGAAGAAGAAGGACCAATCAGCAAAATTCCAGGAACAAGCTAGACCAATGAACTAGTCATACTGAACCAACCTATTAGCATATCAAAAAGACCAATAGGAGACTATCAGAAACTGTTTATTCCAATCAGAAGCATGCCAGTCTCAAAAAAGCATTCATAAAAGCAATTTCTAATCACAGAAAAAGAAAGACCAAACATCTTGAATCAGGAAGTTTATTTACTAATGCCTATAGCACCTGGTATTTCCAGGCGGTCACCCCATCCAAGTACTAACCAGGCCCGACCCTGCTTAGCTTCCAAGATTGGGAGTCAGAAGAAAGGAACAACTAATTAATCTTAGTCAGAAAGCTTATCTTCCAATGGAAGTTAAACCATGACTATATATAGTCATAGAAGGAAAGCAACAATCAAAACACAAACTGAAAGTCGAACACCCAAAGAAGGCAAGGGGAACCAAAGGGCGGAATACAGTGCCCATGTTGACTTAGTTACAGGGACTCCTAAGAAAGGCAAGACAACAGAGTACATAGCCTGTATTTACTAAAGACAATTAGCATGTTTTAGTACATCAAATACATTTCTTGGTAAGGCCTCTTGGTTTTAAAATGGGCTTAAGGGGGATAACACCATTGAGACCAGGTGAATAATCGGCTCTAAGTTCCATAATACATTTAGTTTCTTGTAGTTCAGTGTTATTACATATATCACCTCTTCTCAAATTCTCTCTTAACATGCTTATGGCCATAAATTGAAACCAATGTGTTTTATTGTTTTTAATATGCCCATATTTCTTTATTATTATTCTCAACGCTATTGCGAATATCAGATAGATGGTGTAGAATCCGTTCTTTAAAAGGTCTGTTGGTTTTGCCTAAATAGTAGGCTGGACAGGACATGCAAGTGGCTATATAAATAATGTTGGCACTCCTACAAGTAGCTCTTTCATGAAAAAAGTATTTGAGTCCTGTCACTGGATGTACAAAAACATTTTTGTTCCAAATATACGGACAAGCCTTACAAAAGCCACATCTCCATGTCCCTTTCCATACAACAGATGAATCACATGGATTTTGTCTACTACCTAAACCATCATTTTGACATAGCAGCCTTTTTATGTTTTTTCTGTTCTTATAAGAGAAACTGGGGGAATCACCCACTATGTTCCTAATGTTTGGATCAGAAGTCAGAATCGGCCAGTACTTCTTAATTATCCCACTTACACAGGCGTTATTGGAGCTATAGGTTAAAATACATCTCACTCGATTAGTTCATTGTCTAGGCGCGGTCATTGAGCTATTAGAATCATGTGAGTAATAAGGGCGTCCTCTACTCTCCCTTATTTCCATTGCTTCACCACGTTCCATGTATATTTAATGCCTTTCATAACCTCTTTTTGTGAAAGCGGAGATTAATTTCTACTGTTCATCCAAATAATCATTAGTTTGTTTGCACAATTTGGACACTCGCGTTACCTGGTTCTTGACAAGGTTGTGGAAGATGTGCCTTGGGTGCATGTTTGTCTGGTGTAACATATGATTACACCATGCGGGTTTTCTAAAAATGCTGGTGTCTATTTCTTTTGTGGTATCCAAGGTCAGTCTTACATCCAGAAAGTCTGTGGGTCTAGCTGACACTTTCAGTTCAATCTCAAGGAAGTCAGTGGTACTTTCCAAGTAACCAACGAATTCATGTAAACTACATTCGTCCCCTTCCCAGACAATAAAGATGTCATGCACAAAATGGTTATAAGAGACCAGCTGTGTGTTCTATGTATTGTTTGAGTCTATCCCCCATTCATTTTCCCATTGCACTAAGACCAGGTTGGAATAGCTATTAGTGTATGGGGTACCCATGGCAACACCCCATTTTTGCCAGTAATACACATCTCCATAAATGAAAATGTTATTCTCAAGCACTAACTCTAGTAGGCTACAGATAAGAGAGGTGTCAACATCATTTGCTTTGCCAAATTTTCTAATACATTCAGTGCCAAAATCATTCGGTATTACAGTGAAGAGGCTGCAAATGTCCATGGTCACAAATAATAGGCCTTCATAATTAGTTCTAGTGCCTATCTCCTCGTAAAGGCAGTTGAGAAACTGAGGTGTATCATGTAGAACTGTTCTAGCTTTGTGCGATTCATCTGTTGTACGGAAAGGGACATGGAGATGTGGCTTTTGTAAAGCTTGTGCGTATATTTGCAACAAAAATGTTTTTGTACATCCAGTGACAGGTCTCAAATACTTTTTTCATGAAAGAGCTACTTGTAGGAGTGCCAACATTATTTATATAGCCACCTGCATGTCCTGTCCAACCTACTATGTAGGCAAAACCAACAGATATTTTAAAGAACGGATTCTACACCATCTATCTGATATTCACAATAGCGCTGATAATAATGCTTTATATGGGCATATTAAAAACAATAAAACACAGCAGTTTCAATTTATGGCCATAAGCATGTTAAGAGAGAATTTGAGAAGGGGTGATATATGTAATAACACTGAACTATAAGAAATTAAATGGATTATGGAACTCAGAGCCAGTTGTCCACCTGGTCTCAATGGTGTTATCCCCCTTAAGCCCATTTTAAAAGTAAGAGGCCTTGCCAAGAAATCCATTTGATCTAATGAAACATACTAATTTTCATTAGTAAAGATGAGCTATGTACCCTGTGGTCTTGCCTTTCTTAGGAGTTCCCTGTAACTAAGTCAACATGGGCACTGTGTTCTGCCCTTTGGTTCCCCTTTCCTTCTTTGGGTGTTCAAATTTCAGTTTGTGTTTTGATTGTTGCATTCCTCCTATGACTATATATAGTCATGGTTTAACTTCCATTGGAAGATAAGCTTTCTGACTAAGATTAATTGGTTGCTCCTTTCTTCTGAGTCCCAATCTTGGAAGGTAAGCAGGGTCGGGCCTGGTTAGTACTTGGATGAGTGACTGCCTGGAAATACCAGGTGGTGTAGGCATTGGTAAATAAGCTTCCTGATTCAAGATGGTTGGTCTTTCTTTTTCTGTGATTAGTAATTGCTATTATGAATGGTTTTTGAGACTGGCATGCTTCTGATTGGAAGAATCAGTTTCTGATAGTCTCCTATTGGTCATTTTGATATGCTAATAGGTTGGTTCAGTATGACTAGTTCATTGCTCCAGCTTGTTCCTAGAATTTTGCTGTTTGGTCCTTCTTCTTCTGTGATTAGAAACTGGTATTAGGAATGGCTTTGAGAGTGGTATGCCTCTGATTGGCAGAAATAGTTCTGACAGTCTCCTACTGGTCATTTTGATATGCTAAATAGTTGGTTCAGTATAATCAGCTTATTGGTCCAACTTCTTCCTGGATTTCTACTGATTGGCTATCTGTCCTCTTTTTAAGGAAATACACTGGTTAATAGGTGAGTATCTGAAGAAGGTTTTTACTGAAAGCGCTTACCCACCCTAGAACTTTGTTTTATGCTACTTGGATTTTTATTGTTTACAATAAAGAATTTTTTTTTTAACATTACGTGTTTGTCTCACGACAGCCTTGGTGGTACATCTCATCTTTTTCCTGCATTTTCTCTACTTGTTGAGACCACCTTTGGTAATGTAGTGTCTTTGTTTTTAGGTGCCTAAATGGTCTGCTAGACTGCAAGCCTAGTAACAACCCATGAACTTAAAGCCTATGAACTGTCTTGGTCAAGAAGAGGAAGTGTTATTGCCATTCCCCGGTACTATGTATAACTAAGATGCCGTTATAAGTTATTCATCTTTGGAACTGCAGATTCACTCTCACAGCCTCTTATGTGGCATCAGAAGACTGCACAAGGGTCATGTGTATCTTTCATATGATGTTGGTACCCTGTAAATAAATTAGAATGCACTTTACAATATTAAATACAGTCAAAGAACGGTTCTATCCAAATGTCAATTTTTCTCACAACAAATAGGGTTTGTATATATAATTTAAGTGGACCTTTCAGCAATTTTTTTTTGTGAAGCTGATTTTTCAGTGTGATATTGACAGTGACACCTACTACTTAAATGGAAGAAGCTTAAGCAGACCTGTTGCAGGAAGAACGGCTACAGCTCAGACTCGTACGGCCTTACGTAAATAAACAAAAGTTATTATGTGTGGCACTGATTGTAACTAAAAAGACTATTAAAGGTTTTAAATCTAGATGCTGGCTGCAGTCAGTCTATTCACATCTATATGCTACAGATGATCAACTTTATATTCTAGATACCAGATATTATGGCTTAGAATCTGGACTTAGAACTACAGTCCTGAATCAGAGCAAGTGCTCTAAATCAGTTAGTCTTTCAATATAACACTCAGTTGTTACTTAAAATGCTGTTTCAGAGATTACCACCAATAAAATCATGGGATGTCATTGACAAAGGCAAAATGAAGCTGTTGCTGCAAATAAACAAACAGAAAGAAACAAAAGTAATTTGTTGGCATGTCACCGAAAAACTATTTCCTCAGTAAATGCTCTTACCACAGTGTACTCATTACCTATAAAAATTACATCAAAAAGGTAAAAGCCTTAAGTATAAATTGTAATTATACGCCATGGCAAACTTCATCAGACACATGAGAGATATAAAAGTAGAAAACATAATAATCATTTCGGGTGTTGAAGGAACATTAGTACTGCAGATCATGTCAGGGTCTGGAACAACTTTTTTAATTTTGGGTATAATCCTTAAAACTGTTTTTTTGGGCTGCTAGTACCCATAACATGCACTCTTCACTCCTAACTGCAAATCCATCATCCTCCTCATTTATGAAGAACTCAGAAATGTCCTATGTTAGTGGTTAGTTCAAGAAATAAGAGAGATAAAAGCCTGACTATGTCACAGACATGCCACATTTTTAATGACTTATGCAACTATAGGAACTGGCCAGGGAGGATGGCAGTGAGCAGCAGGGTAGGGAGGGATGTGGCCTGACTCATCACATTGGACAACACCTAGTGGGACCATTAGTGTTACCCAAAGGAGACTGAGCGAGCTGTGTCATGCAGTCACAGTGCTTTGCACAAGTGAGCAGAGGGAAATCCAGCAAGCAGAGGCATATTTCTCATTGAGGGACTGCAATAAAATGGTTTGGAAGATCTACTGGGAGGGAAGGAGTGCTACCAATTTGGAAAGGGTAGGCCACCCACAACACTAGCAAGCTAGTATTTTCCCTATCAGGAGTATCCAGCTTCTATGGGCATAGTAGGTGTTGGTGGTGGAGCCACTGGACAAAGTTCTAAAAACAAGTATCCTGTCTTATATGTAGCAAAGTCGTCCAGTGATATAACCTTAGCTAGAGAAACTTTAAATTGAATTAATGGGCCTGGTGTGGTTATTGGATTCATTTTAATTGTTGTAGTAACTATACAGTCTATTTATATAACAAACATGAGACAATTAGGTGGCTATATTATGGCTATTAAATATTGAGATATTTATGAATGTCTTTCGGCTTTGCCCGGTTAGGGGTCGCCACAGCAGAACTCCAGTCCGTTAATGATTGGCAGTAGATTTTTACATGCCAAGTTGCCAGCCTTGATGCACAACCTTCAACGAAGGTACGCCCATTCACACATGTCTCCACACAGAAGACGCTCTAGCTGAGAATTGAACCGAACAATGTCTTACTGGGAGGCGACAACTCTACCACAGCACCACCGCCACAGTTACTGAGATATTTATGAAAAAGAAAAATAAGAAAACACATAAAACATTCCCTGTAGCTGGCTAAACCAATGGTGCCTCCCAACCCTCCATTATTAGGTAACATACTTCCCAACCTCTCAGTGCAAGAAATCTGGACAAAGCCAGAAAGAATGGGAGGACAAAGGCCCAAAAATAGGGATGGAATTTAAATACTGCTCACATAAATTTAGAAAGTTGCTAGATTAACAAGTTTTGCATAATTATGTATTTTCTGAAGGATATAAAGTCTGAAACTCAAATGTTTGTCATTATTTAGTATTATTTAGTGACTTCAATCTTCAATGATTTGCCAGAAAACCACAATTTTTCTGAGGAACAGACCAAAAATATGAGGCAAAAATCTGGACATTCTTTGAAAATCTGTACAGTTGAGAGGTATGTTAGGTAACATTTTGTTTCCTTGCTTATATTTGCTGCAGGTTGTATCGGTTCTATCATTTTGTTTTGTGCCTAGTAACAAGTGTTAGGAAACAGCTGATGATAGGCTTTTTACAGAGCCACTTTTGTATGTCTCAACTTGCTAAAATTATCTAGACTACAGTCAGACACTAGTTTATGTTTTCTTTGGGCACCTGTAAGGGTTGATTTGACTGCCATTCCTTTAAATAGTTTGCCATTTTGTGGTGATATCTTCATACCATTGCTTTGCTTTCTTTGCCACCACAAGATAAAATAATTTTTAGCCCTCCCTGTTTCATTTCTCTTTATATATTAGCATCCATTTTGCTCCATAAGCCCAGGAGATGCATATAATGCACAAAGAATCAGAGAGTGAAAACAAAATGGCAGTACTTCATCATACTTTATTGAGCTATGTTCCTATTAATGTGTATGTAGCACAGATTCATATCTTGTGGCTTTACACAGCTATTCATTACCAGCTACTGCAATGTTGCAGCCACTTGAAGTTTATTTCAAACATTTATAAATGTAAGGAATATAAATTTTTCATTCTTTAGTTTCTGATATAGTAAACTGAGCCAGCCACAGCAAAGGTCCTGTCCAGCAAGAAAGGATTGTAATGTATTTGTCTGAATTCAGTTTTCTAACATATAACAGAAACAATAGCATACAACACTGTATAAATCTAGTTTAGAAGTATTTGCTGAAGTGATACCACTAATCTTTTGGCAGCTGACATAATTTTATATTGCCACAACACAGCCAAGAAATAATTCATAAATAAGTAGGTGCCAGTTCATTAATAGAGTATTTGAACAAAGCAATATTGGCTAAAGTATGACCATTAAATAGTACTCTACAAGTCAATTATCTCTGAGTAGTTAAAGTGAAATTCCGTGGCTTTTTTCTTCATTTTCCACAAATATTCCACATGATCTTTTCAGAATCACTAGTGTCTTTAACTGACTGCCTTTACATAGATGGATGGCATTTCTTCAGTTATGAATGATAATTTTTGTCTTGTGCTTTACTATTATAACTGTCACTTGTTATTAATAAAGTACAATTTAAATGACATCCTGTCATTGTACAACCTACTTAATTCATTTTTGCAGCCTTTCAGACAATAAAAGTAGTAGTGTTAAGAAAATAAATACACAGTGAACAATAGCTCCTAAGCACACATATATATATATATATATATATATATATATATATATATATATATATATATATATATAGTATGTATGGGTCTACTTCACTTGACGTAAAACTCATTTAACTGACTCCCATTTGACCGACACCCAAATGACCTACATTTCAAATGACTGACAACTCATTTGATTGACTCTCATTTCACCGACAGCTTACAGTGCTGAATTTCAACATACTAAATCTTAAACCATAGGCATGCACACTTAGAACACCAATAACTTACTCTTTTCAGAATTTAAAAACTACTTACTTACCCTCTTAACTGAAACTGGACAATGTACAACCAAACTAGGTGGGGAGATATGCCTCCCCCCACACCTCCATTAATTATATATACTAACTCCAGGATCACACTACAGTGGGGAAAAGGGCATATACCTTTAACTTGCCTCACAGTACTCTACACACTGCCACTAGGGTTGCCACCTTTTCAAATGGCCAAAGTGGGACATTTTCGGGACACACATCAGATTTTACAGGCCGATACATACCCACGGTCAGTACAAAGGATAGAACTTAACTTTTTTTCCTAAATAAAAGCTTATTCTTGTAGCAGTTTAGTTGCTTATTATGTTTCTTGTAACATTTAGGTATTTTAGATACAGAAATAACTATTTTATGCAACTATTATATACAATATGGGACATAATTATGTCCTACAATCTCAGGACATTTGCCCTTTTTAATATTTTTTCTCAGGACACCTGCCCAAAGAGGGACTGTCCCTCTCAAAGTGAGACAGGTGGTAACCCTAACTGCCACTACTGCTGGTAATGCACAAAACATTCGTAAAGTTACTTTAGATACTTACCATAAAAATGTAAAGAGACAAACCCACATTTAGAAACACTACAACACTACTTTCTACATGACTATCGGTATTCTGACAGTCAGCACTGCAAGTTACAATAATACTTTTTAGTACAAGCAGGACACAGGTGAAGGGAAACCCACAGCAAGTCTATATCTTAAATGTCAGTGAAATGAGAGTCAGTCAAATGAGTTGTCAGTTATTTGAAATTTAGGTCATTTGGGTGTCAGTCAAATCGGAGTCAGTCAAATGAGTTTTAGGTCAAGTGAAGTAGACCCATATATATATATATATATATATATATATATATATATATATATATATATATATATATATATATACACTTCACCGAAATCCCATTTTACTGACATTCATTTTACCGAGACCAAATCACCTAAAGTTCAAATTACTGAAAATTCATTTTATTCAATCTCATTTTACTGAATTGCAAGCTATAGACTTGATGTGGCAGTATGTAGAGTACTGTGAGGCAAGTAAAGGGTATATGCCCTCATTGCTGTAGTTTGACCTGAATTTAGTATATATAGTTAGGAGGGTGGGAGGTACAGCCCCCCCCCATGTTGGGGGGTGTGGGGGGGTGTAGCCCCCACTTAGTTTGGTTTTATATTGTCTGGTTTCTGTTAAGAGGATAAATAAGTAGTTTTTAAGTTGTGGAAGGAGGTAGGCTTTACTTTCATGAGTTTGTTTGTCTTTGGTTTCACATTTAATCTTGTGAAATGTAGCATTGTAAGCTGTCACTGAAATGAGATTCAGTGAAATGAAGTTTTCAGTGCTGTCAACTTTAGGTGATTTGGTCTCAGTGAAATGAAATAGGGTTTTGGTGAAGTGAAGTAGACCCATATATATATATATATATATATATATATATATATATATATATATATATATATATACACACACACACACACACATATATATATATATATATATATATATATATATAAGTAACTATTTTCTAAAGCTGAGTACTAACCAGTACACAATAAGGATTACTAATATAGCAAAATAATGTTGGGATTTGTTGCAGTTCATAGGTTCATGGGTATGTACTAGGCTAGATGACCTTGTGGGCCAATTTAAACCTAGCCAAGTTCACTTTTTGTGCTCAAATTAACCTGTCCCATTTGGTTAGAAATTGTCCTTACCCATCTCATGGTCAATAATTATATATTACCCCAATGAGAATAGCTGAGATCATACCATAGATAATTTAAGGGGTACCTATTAATGAGACAAAGCACATAGGAGCTTGCCTCTGTCCATTAATAGTATAGAGGGCAGCCCTGGTGTAAATTGTCTGTTTCCCATCCATTGATCCAAGTTGCACATGAGTATGGACAGGGATGAACTTTGTTTTATGTGGATGGAGACTCTGTTCCAGAGCAGCTGTATCCTCTCTGAGGTATAATTATCCCTCCAAACTGTTCTGTTGATGTTGCAGAATAGATTTAGATCCCTAGATCAAGTATTTTTGATGCCATTTCACATCCTGATGTGCAGTTAATCCATCACTACTGGGTTGGAGGATGCCTTGTATGCCAGACATAAGTCACCCCTTAGCAGTCTGTAGGGTACCAAGTATAGTGACAAGACTTTGAGTCAGTCCATGTAGGACATGTTGTTTAAGCCTTGCATGCTTTTAGTAAGTTATCTCTGTGGGTGATCCAGTTGTTGCATGTGTTCGGACAGATGCATGCCAAAGGGTGCCTTATACTCAGAGACTAGTCTAATGAGAGCTGAGTAAAGGGGACAATGACATCCGTAAATCTAGATACAATCCCTTTGTTTAAAATCTGTGCAAAAAAGGGCTTTCTTACAACAATGAACTAATTTTTTATTTCAAAAATTAGGTCACTGTCTACATAAGTTCTCAAATCCTGAACAATTGGGCCAACTCTTAGGGGTGTATTGTCAATGTGGTAGCTCCCTAGGGTAAATTACTTCCCAAAGATACGATAATACATTTTTTGGCAT
This sequence comes from Protopterus annectens, assembly GCF_019279795.1. Taxonomy (NCBI): domain Eukaryota; kingdom Metazoa; phylum Chordata; order Ceratodontiformes; family Protopteridae; genus Protopterus; species Protopterus annectens. Next base: position 93,706,828 of record NC_056725.1, read on the forward strand.
TTAGCTTCAGTCCATGATTTTGGCACCAGTTATTTATTTGGGGCAAACATTTCTGCAGGAAATCTGTCATTTTGGGAGTCAATGACTGCTTCTAGCTTGCAGGAAAGTTCAAATTTAGTTTGCCAGAGCCCTTTGATATTGGCTTTAACTTCAGAAAAGTAGATGCCAAACAGGACAGGTCCCAGAACTGAACCCTGAGAGACTTCACTGGTAACTGGTCTCTTTGTGGAAGTAACTGCTCCTGTCTTGATTTCCTGCATCCTATTTGTGAGCCAGTTGGTAATCCAGCAGGAGACATAGGGGTTTATTCCCAGTTTATTCAGCTTTTCTAGTATACCTGAGTTGAAAACTGTATCAAACACTTTGGCCAAGTCAAGGTATGCCATGTGTACCATTTTTGCCTTCATCCATTACTTTGGTGACCTTTTCAAAAAAGTCCACCAGGTTGAGTAAACATGACCTGCCCTTGACAAATACAAATTGAGATGGGACCAGTGTTTGCAGGTCCCTTATGTACTGATGGATTAGGTCTATGTTAAGTCTTTCCACAGCTTTGCATACGAGGTTGGTCAGACTTAACATGCCTAGGTCTGTGGAAGAGCCTTTTACTCCTCCTAGGTGTCAGTTAAAAGGCAAGAAAAAGAACTGCTTGCTTTTCCTCAGTTTTATAGTTTGTATTCTTTCTGTATTCTTTTTGTCTGTTGTTTGTTACTGTATGCAGATGTTAAGCTACTTTAAATATTAGGATCAGGGCCTAGCTATTCTCTTTACATTTACTTCATATTTAATAAATTAGGATGTCTCTAATGTCACCTGTGTTTTGCTTTTCAAGATATGAAATACCCAGTTATAGTTGACATATTTCTTTGCAAAACTTGTGGCCTAAATCTACATAAACAAATAAACAAGACTCACCTAAAAGATAGGTTCTTAACTCAATGTATTCCCAGCCTATGGAATACGTTCCAACTACTGGTCATGCAAAGTATTAAACTCCCTTTAAGGCAAGTTTTGATGATTGTACAGGTAGGCTCAAATTTTCCCCAGGGTTATCTTGTAGCACCCTCCTCAGTTTGGGAGGTGAGCACTAGTCAGTGCTCAAAAAGGGTGAAAAGAACTTTTAAGTGTGTCTGCTTAAAGATACACAAGGCTAGGCATGTTAGGGTCCCAGTGATTGTCCTTATTTACTGCACACTTATAACTAGTTTCAGTTTTTGCTGTGTCTTCACATAAATACAAAGTTGTAATGACTTTTTGTTTGCATTTAATTCTCATAGTTTAATATTCCAATGGCGTTCATTGAATATTTTCATTGTTTATTTATAGTCACATGACATTGTTCTTTCTGTGTTTTAGCACATTTCACACTGAAGGAAACATCTGAATAAATGACAGCAGTGATTAGTTGTCAAATTAAAAGTATGATGCTTAATTAAAAGGGTATTTGATTGCAATATGTTCCTACATTTTCCTTTCAGAGATTTGCTAATTTACTAGTCAGTTTTAGATAAAGTTAGGGCATGTTATTCATAAGTCAGTCCCTTTTACAACAGCTGTATCTATGAATGCAACTGAACACTCATGGAAAAATAAATTTTCTTAAAGTTATACATCAGATCTTTGTGTGCCTGATGAGGTTAATTTGTTAATTTATATTTGTTTAATAGAAAATAAAATATCATTAAAAACACAGTTGCTATACAAAAAACAGTATAAAATATTTTATTTATTTAGCATTTGTTTACCAGGAAAGTCCAACTGGGACAAAGCCCATTTTCAGTGCAGACCCGATGAGAAATGCTCCAGATGCATGTCTTTGGACATGTGCTTAAATGAGTGCCAGGTTCTTCATATTAAAAGTATGTTGCTTGAATTGAAAGTCAGTGGGCTGTAGTCAAGGCTTTATCCCTTCTATACTACCAGATCAGCTTCATTTTCCCATTTTTTTAATTTATTTTTATTTTGATAATTGGGTAAGTGAGCTGAATTGCTGACTCTTTTCATTCATGACCAGTGTACGATTGTACAGATAGGAAGCAAATTAATACATACGGTATAGTTTATTTATTTATTTATTTATTTCGCATTTGTTAACCGGGTTGGCCCAGCTGGGTAAGAATTTACCCTTTTTCAGTGGAGACCTGAGGGGAAAAGTCCCAAACAGACATACAAATACATACAAATAGAGACAAAAGTAACAATATTAAAGAGCAAAACAATCTTATGGATACAATGGATAAAAAGAACATAATGTACTCAATGGGATAGTACATAGCTATATATACAAAAAGTATAGTAATAGGTTGTAACAGGAGAAACAACAATAATAAATCCAGCAGGTAAGCAGGAAGGAAGTTAAGGTTGTAAGTAATATAATGAAAAGAAACAAGGTATAATTAGATTAGTGGCTAGAAGAAGAAATGTGTAAGTGCAGGGGCTTCAGAGTTGAGGTAAAGTAGAGTGAGAGTAAAACGTAGAGAGGGGTGACTGCACAAGGGACCGTAGGTCAGAAGAGGGAATGGTGCAAAAGAAGATAGTAGTAGAGGAGGGATGTAGTGAACTAGTGGGAGGATACAGAAAGAAGAGCAGTTGGATAAAGTAAGTTATAGAAAGAGGAAAAAGGTCTTATAGATCAAACTTAGTGGTGAAGTGGGTATGTGGAGAGGGAGGGGTTAAGTAGGATGATAACAGGTACATAAAGGGTTGTTATGGAGGTACACTATCAGGTCATGTTTGAAATTAGGAAGGGCGATATGACTTCTAATATGGAGTGGAAGATTGTTCCAGGTAAGGGAGATGGTGTGTTTATAGAGTATTTTACCTATGTTCTTGTTGGGTTTATAGATTTGTAGTAAGAGTTTATCAGAGCTGCGCAGGGATCGGGGAGGGGTGTACCAGGAGATCAGGTTAGACAGAGATGAACAGTCAGTGTTTGAATTAAGAATTCTGAAAGCTTGGATCAGCTGACATTTGGTCAGAAGGTGTAGATATTTGAGCCAATGTAGTTTTATGAGAGCGGAGCAGTGATGGGATTTATAGGGGCTGCTGGTGACAAATCTAGCAATTTTGTTATAGGTTTGGTCTAGTTTTGCCAGCAGGTTATTTTGTAGATTGGAAAATAGAGGGGAGCCATAGAGGAGGGCGGGGAGGAGATAGGATTGGGCTAGCAGTAGTTTTGAGTTGGGGGTCAGGAATTTGCTGTTTCTGTATAGCATGCCCAGTTTTTGGTGTGTTTTCTTTACAGAATGAAGTATGTGGAGGTCTAGTTTGAGCTGGTCATCTATGATGACACCTAAGAGTTTAATTATTCCAAATGCATAATGGTCACGTGGCAAAATTCACAAAGCACACTGATCCAGGTGTTATAAGAAGAGCAGTAAGGTAAATATATATGGCTAAGTTGAAGAGTTTATACAGTATTACAGTAGAAGCTTTACAATGTGACAAGAGTTTCCTTATTTACAATATATATACAAAGATTAATAGTGCAGGCATACATGCATACAAATAAAAAGCAAGTATTTATCCAGTGACATGAAAGCAAACACCTTTAGATATATTTTGCAAATGAAGCTTGAGATCTTTCTTCAAGGGTGCCAAAAGAATTAAATTTTTATCTCAGTGGCCAGTTGGCTCCAATCTGCAGGTCATAACCTGGAGAAGGTTTTTCATCCATTGCATCTTAGTCAGACTGGTGTGAGTGTGTTTTCTTGCTAGCTTCTAATGGGGTAGTTTTGTTGCCTAATTTGGAGTTTTGTTTTAAGGGGGGGCAATAACCAAGTGTTAGAATTTTAAAAAGCAGAGACAGGTGGCTCTGTTTGCAATGGGTATCCAATTTGCCTTATTGTACAGCATGCAGTGGTGGCAGTTCATATCTGCCAGAAAAGCAGATCTAAGCATTCTACTCTCTGTTACTTGGATATTTCGGGTATTATGAGAAGAGTGGAGGAATTAAGCAGAAAGGCATAGGGTACTGGTACACTTTTAGTTAAGACCATTATTGCTGCTAGGGAGAGAAGATTTCTGAGTCTGTCTATCCATCCATCCATCCGTCCATCCACAACCCCATTTTTCCCATTTTTGCACATGGGGTCAGGGTGTCACATTAACCATGACAGTTATCTAGAGCCAGTGTTCACATCACTGGGTGGCAAGCCCTGATGCACTTGTTCTTCCATATTATACACACACACACACACACACACACACACACACACACACACACACACACACACACACACACACACACACACACACACACACACACACAAACTTATGTCTTTGGAATGCAAGAGGAAAATGAAACACTTGGAGAAAACCCATGTGACCAGGGAGGACATGCAGACTCTACACAGAAGGCACCCCAGCAGAGACAGGAACTGGAGAACTTTTTGTTGTAAGGTGAGAATGCTACTTGTGACGGGACTTTGGAGGTAACATTGTGTGAGTATTGAAATTTAGTGAGTTGTCCATTGTTACATCAAGGTATTTATGTTGTTTTGCACTTGGAATTCTATTACCACTTCAGTCCATTATTTGTAAGGTATTTCTTTGAGGTATCGGACAGCATGATATTTATTTTGGTACAGCTACTTTGAAGCTTACTGGACACAGCTTTGATCTCTGCATGAATCTCAAGCTTTCCTCACTTTGGGATCTTACTATGTCTTACCGTTCTGCTATTAGTAAACAAATGCAGTTTTAACAGCGTCTGCTATCAACCAAGCTTCTCACTGCAATCTCCCTGCAGCCAGGCTTAGATTACATATGGCTATGAGGTTCAAGGCCTTTATATCAATAAAAGTTGTGATATGACAGCCTGAAATGTCAGATCGCTTTTGCAAGGAATATTTTACAAGATGATACATAGAATACATGCACACTGCATGAGCTAAAATATAAACTGAGGTTTCATGCCATGTACACAGAAGCTTTGCCTCAATAACACAGCTTATTGCTTACAAATGAGTCACACACTCAGATCTCCTAATATATCTCCACTGTTTTACCATTTCCAGAATTCATGGAATTTAATAAATATAATTAACTAAATATATTAATTTATTACATTTTTAGAGATGCAGAGTCTATATACTGTTACATTTAGGTGTTATTCATTATCTATAGAAGTAGCATTTACTTGGTCAGGCTATCCTATGCCTTCTTAACATCGTTTTACAATCTGCACAAAGTAAACCACAAGATTGTTTGTTCTTTCATTTGCTTCGTCTCCAACCCCACACTCTTGTCAAATGGCTTAAATTATTTTCAAATAAGTGAGTGCTCCTGCATTAATTACTGTGCTTCTAAATTACAGGTGTGTGTGTGTGTGTGGGGGGGGGGGGGCACATAGATATTAAAATGAGTTTTTCTGCAGTCTAGTGCTTCAGGCCGTATACAGCTGTCGTAAGATGACACCAGTCCTTTGTTAACAAAAATCTATAGATCTTCCTTACTGAATTTAATAAAACAGTAATAAAGAAGCAATTAGTCAAGTGTCATGTTTCACTCTGAAATCTCCAGGTAAAATTCCCCTAGAACTAACTTCAAAGGAGAGAGCCTGGCTTAAGCTCTGGTCAGAGTTATATTATTCTAGAATAGAGAAATGTAATATGTTATAGCTCTTGGGTTTTGTTTTTAATCTTTTTTTTCTGTTTGGGTGTGGACAACGTATTTCTGAACCCCTTATTTCATAATCATGAATCACAAACAAAGCCATAAAACTCAGATCAGAAATATAACCTAAAATGTATTCTTATCAGAAAAAAACATGAAAAAAGACATTTGTACCTGAATGCATACTTTCTGATTTTATTTTACTGTGTGCTGTTGCTCTCAAATGTTTTATAACAAAGCTTAGATAGCATTATTATTTGTTTTAAGATTGTACATATCAGTGAATACAAGGCCACATGCTTTCTGTTTTTTATTTTACTGTGTGCTGTTACTCTCTTTTATAACTAAGCTTAGATAACATTGTTATCTTTTTAAGAAAATGCATATCAGTGAATAGAAGGCCACAGGTTTCAGGTATGCCCAGCTGAAACAGTCTAAAGTTCTGCAGTTCTGAGAATATTCATATATGCATTAGGAAACACTTGACACAACTGGTACAAACTAACTTCCATTAGCAACAACACATGAAGTCTGTCATTCCACAAGCAGAAGGGCAGGAAGTTAAAAGGAAGAGTGTAACTAGGATTATACAAAACAAGGGAAATGTCAGAGGAGGGACACAGAGGGTGCCCAAAAGCTCACAGTGTGAGACATAAGCTCCGGATACAGAAACCTTTCTAGACGGGGGAAGAGAGAATTTCATAGCAGTCAATGAAATGCTACTTCAGCTAATCAGAAGGGATGATAAAGACTAGAGTGGATAAAGTGTTTAATGTGGACAATATAGACCAAAAGGAGTAGTGTGGATCTGCATTGGGTTAGAAGGTCTTTAAAACTCTAATGGGAACAGGAGCCATTCAATGTTAGATTAGTAAACAAATGTGGTTTTAACAGTGTCTGTTATCAACCAAGCTCCTCACTGCTTTCACTGCTACAGTCTTCCTTACCCTTTACTTACCCTTTCTTACCTGAAAGCACCTCCAAAGCTTACTGTTTCTTCTCGCTGATAGTTTTTTTTCCTGCACTTGTCTCTTCTCGCTCCGTTCGCCCTGCGGGCTCACTCCGCTCCCCTACCCTACCCCCAATTTCCACCCACCCCAGTGGTCCTAGACTTATACTTCCTAAACCACACCCTTTCTCCAACCCTACCAATCCGACACTCTAACCATTATACATTAACAAGCCACACCCCTCTTTTACCTCAACTTTTACAATTAGCCTCTACTTACAGTAACCTTTCCCTATCCTATCCATTATACGTAACAAGCATTAGTACCCACCTCTTCAAGACTTAACCTTACCCTACATCACTTACTCTGTCTTATCCCTGTCTCTCCTCCATTACACCTGTATTAGTAATCTCAGCAACATGCCTACAGTAACCAAAGCTATCATAACCAAGCTGATACTTATAGCTATACTAATATGTATCCTCACCTCAACCTATCTCCTCACCTCCTGTGAAAAACTGAATTATTACCAGTTTAATTACTTTCCAAAACAAACAGCCATACAAACTTCCATCCTCACCCATAGTCAAATAAATATTACATCCACTCCCAGCTTCCTGGTAGCCAAGTACCATAGACTGTCACACATTGAATACAATAAACTCACAGTAAGGAAAGTGAAATATCAAACTAGCTATATAAATAACCCTGATCTAAAACTAAATATTCTCTCCTTGCAAGATGTTGACATCCACCCTGACCATGGGCCAGAAAATGTCTCCTTAGTCAAAATTCACAGCACCAATCCCACAACCCTAATTACCCACACCAAATTCCCCAACTATTTCTTAATTGGGCATCTCAATATCCGCAGTATTAACAACAAAGTAACCCATCTCCATGCCCTTCTAGATATTCACTCCTTTGACATCTTCTGTTTATCAGAAACTTGGTTAAAACCTGGAACTAAAGATAATGAAATCATTCCCCAAGGATATCATATATTGAGACAAGACCGCGTACAACATAAGGGCAGGGGAGTAGCAATTCTATTTAAAGATGGACTTCAGATCTCCTAGTTACCTTACAACCCACCTCAGGATAGTAATGCAGAAGTCCTCATCACCAGATTACAACTCAACCTTAGCAAATCCTTATATATCATCTGTATCTACCTACCTCCTGGTAATAATAGCAATACAATAGAGGATATTCTAAGCTGGGTGTATTCTATTTACACACAAGAAACAATAATACTAGGTGACTTCAATGCTGACTGGAAAGGTATCAATGCAGATAACCCCACCTCCCACATTAATCTTCATGGCTTTAGTCAAACAAACATCAACAATCTTATAAGGTAGGAACTCTGCCTGACGATGTAAGTGATCACACCTTCACTTGCATCATAAGGCATAAGAATGATATTTCTACCCCCCCCCCCACATATAGGATTTCACGGACCAATAAACACTTTAACCCATTACTATTCTAAAATGAACATAGTGCTTGCAACTGGAACCTTCTAAAAATTCTCCCACTTGAAGAGCCTGTTAAATATTTTAACTCTAAATTCTTAGCTATCCTCAATAAGCATGCACCCAAAAGGTCCATTAGAATGAAGTCCAAACCAGCCCCCTGGCTTTCAAAAGAAACCAGACAAAAAATCTTGCTTAGGAACAAATCTTGGGCTAAGTGGAGAGCTACCAAAACTACCTCAGAGCAACAAACTTTTAGGGAGTTGAGAAATATTACAAAAAAGGCAATACTCACAGATAAAAAGAACTACTATTGTAAATTACAGCAAACTCACCAAAATAATCCACACAAGTTCTGGTCAAGCATCAATAGACTCCTTCTCCCAGGTTACTCTAAGACACCTACCCCACTAGGGGCTGATCATAACACCCCCCATCAAACTGCCAATGCTTTCAATATCTTCTTCACAGAGACCATACAATCTCTAGCCACCCAACTATCCTCAAGTAACTCAAGTCTTCCTACCACCATACCTGGCTCTCTCCCAACTTTCCAACTGCAACCCATCTCTACCACCCTCATCTACAAAATCATCCAAAAATGTAAGCGTTGTGCTCCTACTGTCGACCAGCTACCACCTGAATACTTACAAAAAGCAGCCAAAGTAATTGCCTATCCCATATCCATCCTTATAAACAGAACCATTAATGAGGGAAGCATCCCAGACATCTGGAAAAATCTCCCACATTATCCCCCTACATAAGGTGGTAACTCTAATGATTATTCTAACTACAGGCCTATAGCCCTTTTATCACCCTTAGCAAAAATTATGGAGAAATGCATACACTATCAGCTATTAGAGCATTTAACTCTACATAACATACTAGTTAAATGCCAGCATGGTTGTAGGCCATTTTATAGCACCACTACTGCCCTCCTATCCTTCACAGATTCTATCAATAGAAACCGCAATAAAAACATCATCTCATCAGCTCTCTTCATCGATCTCTCAAAAGCTTTTGACATGGTAAGCCACTCCCTTCTAATAAATATTCTTGAATCCCTTTCCCTTGACACTCAGGCTGTTAATTGGTTCAAGTCCTACCTCAGCAATAGGCAACAGGCAGTTATCTGGGAGAACAATCTATCATCCCACCTGCCAGTCACCCTTGGAGTCCCTCAGGGTTCCATTTTAGGACTTCTTTTTTTCTCACTATTCATCAGCGACTTCCATATAGCGATTCCTCAAGCCACCTGCATACAATAAGCTGATGATTCTACACTCATATGTTCAGCTACCTCCCCACTAGAACTACAATCTCTGACTTAGGAGGTATTCAACACAGTAGAGACATGGGTCTTGAAACGCTGCCTCCTTCTAAATGCCAAAAAAACTAAGCTCCTACTCTTTACACCTACCAGTAAGTCCTCCCCTATAGATTTCTCAGTCAGCTCCAGAAACGGCACCTGTATATCTCCCGACTCTACCACTAAACTGTTAAGAATTACAATTGACAATAACCTTTCTTTTGACAGCCATATAACAACACTATCAAAACTGTAAACAGAAAATTGGGCTCCTTATATAGAATCAAACCCTTCTTAAACCCAACAGCCAGAACCACAATTGGTCACTCTCATTTAATTTCAAATCTTCTGTACACCTCACCCATATATACTAACCTAAAAAAAAAATCTTATCAAACTAGCTAATTCCTACAATAACATCGTCAGATTTGCCACTGGCAATCCCTTCAGAACTCACCACTGCCTGAACCTACAACAGCTAGGCTGGCTAGAACTACAAAACCAATTCTGATCTTTTCCCAACTTACCATTGCCCACAAGTTATTTTACCATTCTAACAACACTCCTATACTCTCTAACCTCATAATCCCCTACAAAAATCTAAATTCACTTCGCTCTTCTAGCAACTTCTAGCTAGCATAAGCAAGTCCAACAACTTGGCAGATGATTCCCTGTTCTCTAACACTGCAGGAAAAAACTGGAACCTTCCACCAAGTGAACTAACTCTACTCCCTTCCCTTCCTCTCTTTAAACAAAACCTCAAAACACACCTCAAAACACGATGGTTATGCCCATGCAGCAACCCTGACTAATGTTTTTTTCTACATTTATTCTCCTTTTTCCCACTTTTGTACTAGACTTTCTGTATGCCCCCTGGAAGCAGTAACTTCAACTAGTAAACTTAAAACAATGTACTGAATGTATTCAATCCTTATGTACTGTAATTACCTCATGCATCATATTGTATAATAACATGTCTTATTATGTACTGTAAATTACCTCATGTAACATACTGTCTTATAACATGTCTTAGTTGGTATGTCACTTTTAGTATTATGTTTCTTACTTTTTATTATTACTCCTTCTGTATTTTTAAATCCTTTCATTTTGATTGTGATTATAATAGTTTTTAGATTCATTGTGCTACTACTGGAGCGTTTCTCCCCAGGCCTCTACTGAAAATGGAAATATATCAAGTTAGACTAGCCCAGTTAACAAATAATAAATAAATAAATTACAAGGCAATCAATGAGGGTGATTCTTTTGACAGTCTGTTACCACACTGGTACAGAGACATAGCATCCACATGTCCCGTGGTGAAGCTGATGATCAGTGTGGGTTATAAGAGGATCAAAAGAGGTAAACAGATATGAATAAATGATAGACACTTCTCAGGCATATCTCCAGAGTAGTACTAGTGAATGAATGACACCTTACAACATACCTCTCAACCTCTTCAAGCAAGAAATCTGGACAAAGCCAAAAATAATGAGGGAACAAAGGTCCCAAATCAGGGACATACTTTAATTATTGCCCTTATAAACTTAGCAAGTTGCAAAAATAATAGGTTTTGTATTAGCATGCATTTTCTGAAGGATATGAAGTCTTAAACTCAAATGTCTGCCATTATTTAGTAAAATCAATCTCCAATAATTTGCCATAGATTCACAATTTTTTTGAGAAACAGACCAAAAGTATGAGGCAAAAATAAGAACATTCTGTGAAAATCTCGATAGTCGACAGGTGAGCCCTTAGAGATAAGACAGGTTATGGCATGCAGAGGAACAAAGGGAATCTAAACATGGCACAGACATGTGCAGTAGCAGGCATGACTCCGTAACATCTGACATCTAGAAAGTAAAGTGGTGGGGCAGCTGTAGATGTTGGCCATGCATAGAGGTACTTCTTACTGAAAACCTTTGTCTAGACCCCCAAAAAATATGAGCTAAACAGTTCTAGGGGCCATGAAATGCTTCTTGTTTCTTAAACTCCACATGACTTGTGTACCATAGCATTCTTACGGGGATGAGGGCAACTGCAAATCAGGGAACAGGGTTAAAATGCTTGTTTTCATTGCTAGCTACAAAAAGTAGAGCCAGTCACAAAACAAAATCACAACATTGAGCTGTTGCCTACTAGTCACCCTACTTCTAAAATATTAATAAAGGACTATACTATTACATGGAATTAGTAATAAAGGACTATACTATTACATGGAATTATTAATAAAGGACTATACTATTACGTGGAATTAGTAATAAAGGACTATACTATTAAGTGGAATTAGTAATAAAGGACTATATATAACAAAAGAAGGAAGCTACTGCACGACAGAGCAAAATCCCATAAAGAGAAGGCATCTCTGATCAGCACTAGTAGAAAGCTACGTTCTCTCATAAAAACATCCAAGGCCAACTTTGAGAGAAAAATCGCTATGGACACTAAAGATAACCACAAGGCCTTCTTCAGCTATGTTAGAAACCTGGGCGGAAACCCTCAGATATGTTCAGAGTTAGTTCACAATGACAAAAAATACACTGAACCCACAGATATTGCCAACATTCTGGCAGACAGGTTCAGTGCAAATTGCTCCCCTCCCTCACCCCCAAAAGAAGAAATACTTATCCCAGCTGAATGTAACCTCCCTGTCATCTCAGATGTCAAGGTGAGAACCGCCCTCAGCAAAGCTAAAAACACAGCATCAATGGGACCTGACGGTATCCCGGGTTGCGTGCTACGTGAACTCCAAGAGGAGCTAACCCGCACATAAAAATGCTATTTAACCTTAGCCTTACTACAGGATATGTACCTGAAAACTGGCGTACAGCAACAGTAGTCCCACTCCACAAAGGAGGCACCTCTACAGACCCTGGTAACTACCGCACCATAAGCTTAACCAGCCTGGTCTGCAAAGCTATGGAAAGAATTATTATGGAACTCATAAACAGAGACATTGGGGACTTACAGACACTTGATCCCTCCCAGTTCGGCTTTGTAAAGGGCAGATCCTGCCTTTTGAACCTGGTTGACTTTTCGAAACAGTCACTAGAGCCATTGACAAGGGCAAAGCAGTCCATACAGCCTACCTGGACTTGGCTAAAGCTTTCGACACAATACCCCACTCTGGCATCATAGACAAGCTCAACAGCTTAAATGTAAATCCATATGTCACAAGATGGGTGGCAAACTAGCTAAAGGATAGAACCCATAAAGTCAAAATCGCTGGAGCCATGTCAGACTCAAAGCCAGTGACAAGTGGTGTCCCACAGGGCACTGTCCTGGGACCTCTCTTGTTCGGCATTTATTTCTCAGATGTGAAAGCAAACATGGGAGGGTTGTGGCTGACAAAGTTCGCAGATGACTGCAAACTAGGCGCCATAGTCGATACACCAGCTGACACATACATCCTACAGAAAGGCCTCACTGAAATGGACAACTGGTGCCGGAGTCATGGCCTTAAACTAAATGCCAAAAATGTATAGTTATCCCCTTTGGGAAAAACAAAGTACCCACAAATTATCACATAGGCAGTAACCCACTGAGTACCAAAAAAGTAATCAGAGACCTGGGGACCCAAGTCGACAGTGACCTCTCATTCGACACCCACGTTGCCAAAGTGGTTAGAAAGACTTTCTACCTTGCCCACCTTATCATGAAGGGATTCACATCCAGATCAAAGGAGGTCATTGTGCCCCTGTACTCCTCCCCTATCAGGCCCATGATTGAGTACAATGCCCCATTTGGTATGTACCTCACCCGGCACTTGCAACAGCTAGAGAGACCCCAAAAGTACCTCACCAAGAGGATCAAGGGTCTCCAACATATGTCATATGCTGCCAGAGTAAAGAAACTCCAACTCTATTCAATACCATACCGCCTGCTCAGAGGTGATCTGTGCCTGACGTACAAGGCCATGTCCAATCAGGAATCGATGGACATGCTCCACCTCAAAAAATCCAAATCCATCAGAACCACAAGAGCTAAAGATTTAAACCTCAACACAAATATGAATAGGGCATGCTGGAGGGACAGATTCATAACTCAGAGGCTTCCCATACTCTGGAACAGAATCCCAGTTCATGTTAGGCAGAGCCCCTCACTGACTCTCTTCAAGAGAAATCTTGACGAGTGGATGGGAGATCGTAGGTTTACCCCAGGGGTCATCTCTGTGTCACTACTAGACAGAGGCACAGTAAACTAATTCTATTATGTAAGGGGGTCTTCACTGTGTCACTACTAGACAGAGGCACAGTATTCTAAATCTATTCTGTACACTTATGTACCGTTACATGGGGTGGCAAAAGCCACATCACTATGGCTAGGCTTATAAATGCCCCAAGGCAGATAGCCTAGTACCAAACTATGAAACTATGAAACTATTACGTGGAATTAGTAATAAAGGACTATACTATTACGTGGAATTAGTAATAAAGGACTATACTATTACGTGGAATTAGTATTAAAGGACTATACTATTACATGGAATTAGTAATAAAGGACTATACTATTACATGGAATTAGTAATAAAGGACTAAACTGTACATGGAATTATGTTTGTTTAATTTAACTATTGAGGCTGCCCACAAAAGTGTGCTAGCCTGTGTAACTGATTTATTGCTGCCTTCTGTATTTCTGGGTGTTTTCTATCTAAAAACAAAAAAAACAAAAAAATAATCCTTGTTTTCCCGCCTCTCCTCGACTAGTTTAGACTACTCAGAGACAGCTCCACGTGGTCCTGCAGAGTGGTCCTAGCTACAGAGAACTGAGAAAAGTGACTACTTTCCAGATTTAAGTATTTTTTCTGTTTTTTACTTGGAATACCTTCTCTTGCTTATTTTAAACAAGCTTATACTGTTTTTTTAACTGTTTGCTGCATTTTATAGTATCTGCACTTAAAATTTTACATGGTCGAAAATTAATCGAAAATCTGTTGTTTGTTTGTTTAATTTAACTATTGAGGCTGCCCACTAAAGTGTGCTAGCCTGTGTAACTGATTTATTGCTGCCTTCTGTATTTCTGGGTGTTTTCTATCTAAAAACAAAAAATACAAAAAAATAATCCTTGTTTTCCCACCTCTCCTCGACTAGTTTAGACCAGTTTACAGGCTTTGCTGTATTCTGGGCTGTGGTGTAGTTCCTGTGTTGTCCATTACCTTACTTAGATAAGAAGGAAGTTTCTTTGCTCACCAGTGGGAGTGGGGAGCCTTGAGCAGCCTATCTATCCCTGAAGGAGTGATGTCAGCACAAGAGCTGTAGTAATTGGTTGTTTTGGACCATTTCTAGCTCTTTTGAAGTTCCCTGTTTAAAATCCACCTCAGAGCAGTTTTTCTGGCTATACTACTCAGAGACAGCTCCACGTGGTCCTGCAGAGTGGTCCTAGCTACAGAGAACTGAGAAAAGCGACTACTTTCCAGATTTAAGTATTTTTTTCTGTTTTTTTTACTTGGAATACCTTCTCTTGCTTATTTTAAACAAGCTTATACTGTTTTTTAACTGTTTGCTGCATTTTATAGTATCTGCACTTAAAATTTTACCTGGTCGAAAATTAATCGAAAATCTGTTGTTTGTTTGTTTAATTTAACTGTTGAGGCTGCCCACTAAAGTGTGCTAGCCTGTGTAACTGATTTATTGCTGCCTTCTGTATTTCTGGGTGTTTTCTATCTAAAAAAAAAAATAATCCTTGTTTTCCCGCCTCTCCTCGACTAGTTTAGACCAGTTTACAGGCTTTGCTGTATTCTGGGCTGTGGTGTAGTTCCTGTGTTGTCCATTACCTTACTTGGATAAGAAGGAAGTTTCTTTGCTCACCAGTGGGAGTGGGGAGCCTTGAGCAGCCTATCTGTCCCTGAAGGAGTGACCTCAGCACAAGAGCTGTAGTAATTGGTTGTTTTGGACCATTTGTAGCTCTTGGTTAAACAGGGTTAAACTTTTTCTGGTTCCGCCAAGTCTGCTCTTCAAATTTTCCCTTAGAAAACTCTACTCTTAGAATAACCAGTCTACTCATTATATTATAAGCATAGCACTTGTTCTCAAAGCTTCTCTTCTAAGCAAGCACTCTCAAACTCAAGTAGCACTACATCCACCTACCACCCCAACCACTTCCCTTAAAGGCACAGCACTCTCTTATAATATTCTAACATGTCGAGTGGTAGATTGCTAGCATCTTCTCCTGTTCAGCTGGTTAATCTGGGAATCTTGAGACAATGCTATAATTGTCTCATGTACACAGACAACACTCTCCTCCTCCCAACAAACACAAATACATGTGAGAGATGCAACTATATAGCCAAACTGGAGGCTGAACTCTCTCAACTCAGGACTGGCAAGACCAGACAGGAGGAGAAGGTAACCACACACACAACAAACCCAGTCACACATAGACCTACCGCAACTGCAAATCAAGCACATAATAACACAAAAACATACTCGGAGGCTCTATTAAAAAACTTACCAAAAAACAGAGGCTCCCAAAGCAGACACCCAAAATTCCACCACCTCAAAACATAACACATGCAACACATACTTCAATAAATCAGTGTGTCAATAAATCACAGCCCTTAAGGCCAAACACTATGCCTGATACACTAGTGATAGGTGACTCTATAGTCAGACACACTGACGTCCCACTTACCAGGCTGAGCAAGGAGAGGGTAACGGTAAACTGCCTATCGGGGGCTAGGATCCGCCATATAACACACTCACTCAGGTCACTCAAAAGCACATACAAATATGACTCCATCATTGTCCATGCCAGCGTGAATGACCTGAGATATACCTCCTTGGACTACATGATAAGAGACATAGAGGAGCTCTCTGATTATGTAGCCCAGGCTGGTATGACCCTGACCCTGAGCAGCATCCTGCCCTCACCAAGAATGATGCCACAATACAAAGACAAGATGATCAGCTTTAATAATTGGCTCAATTACTGGTGTCATTCTAGGGGGATCCAATGTCTGTCTGCTTGGGATGACATGCTGGACAAGCCACGCTGCTTCGCAAGGGATGGCTTGCACCTGTCACCACTGGGCTTCCGGATATTGGCTAAGGCTCTTGCCACCCCCATAGTGCCTTTTTTAGGCAAGGCTCAAAAGATGAACCCACCTCCTTAGGAAACAAAAATGGAAAAAAATTAAGGGTAATGCTGCTCAATGCCAGAAGTCTAAATCTCAAGATGCAGGCTCTCGAAGCACTCCTCAGTATGGAGAACATCGATGTCTGCGCTGTAACCGAGACCTGGTTCAAGGCTCCTGAGAGCACCCCAGCATTACCAGGCTTTACCTCGTATCATGCTTTTCGGCCCCAAAACCCGGGCCGAACCACAAAGGGAGGGGGAGTGTCCATATTCATCAAGGATACCCACACCTCCAGGTTAGTGGCAACTCATGAAGCATCGGAGACCATCCAGGTGCAGCTAACCGTAGGCAAAACTGCTATACAACTGGTTGCATGTTACAGACCACCCTCCCAATCTCAAGAACCCCACTCAGCCTTCCTGAAAACATTGGAAGATATGAATGTCTCACCAAATACCATCATATTGGGAGACTTCAACTACCCTAACATAGACTGGGTGCACTATTCGAGCCCTAACACCCCAGCCCAAAGGTTCCTGGAATTCATAAACTCAAATGCAATGGAACAGCTAGTCACCTCTCCCACAAAGGGGGATAATATACTAAACCTGATCATCACAAACATGGGGACAAAATGCTCCACACCGGAAGTATTGCCCTCACTGGTGAGATCTGACCACAAACTAATCACCCTGGATATACATTTACCACCTCCACCCCAGCACAAAAGACTACAGTGAGAAACTTCTCAAAAGCCGACTTTACACTTCTCAAGACTGAGATGGTATCATTTAAGCCCACAGGGCCAATGGAAACCACATCCCACAATGCTGAATCCTACACAAATGCTTTCTACGGACATCTCCAAGAATGCATGGATCGTGCAATCCCAAATAAAACCAAGACCCTCTCCACCAAAGGAAAGCGTCCTGTCTGGTGGACCCCAGCCATAAACAAATTGTATAACAAAAGAAGGAAGCTACTGCAAGACAGAGCAAAATCCCATAAAGGGAAGGCATCTCTGATCATCACTAGTAGAAAGCTACGTTCTCTCATAAAAATATCCAAGGCCAACTTTGAGAGAAAAATCGCCAAGGACACTAAAGATAACCACAAGGCATTCTTCAGTTATGTTAGAAATCTGGGCGGAAACCCTCAGATATGCTCAGAGTTAGTACATAACGACAAAAAATTTACCAAACACACAGATATTGCCAACATTCTGGCAGACAGGTTCAGTGCAAATTGCTCCTCTCCCTCACCTCCAAAAGAAGAAATACTCATCCCAGCTGAATGTAACCTCCCTGTCATCTCTGATGTCCAGGTGAGAACCACCCTCAGCAAAGCAAAAAACACAGCATCTATGGGACCTGATGGTATCCCCGGCTGCGTGATACGTGAACTCCAAGAGGAGCTAAACCCGCATATAAAAATGTTATTTAACCTTAGCCTTACTACAGGATATGTACCTGAACACTGGCGTACAGCAACAGTGGTCCCACTCCACAAGGGAGGCTCCACTACAGACCCTGGGAACTACCGCCCCATAAGCTTGACCAGTCTGGTTTGCAAAGCTATGGAAAGAATTATTATGGAACTCATAAACAACGACATTGGGGACCTACAGACACTTGATCCCACCCAGTTCGGCTTTGTAAAGGGCAGATCCTGCCTTTTGAACCTGGTTGACTTTTTCGAAACAGTCACTAGAGCCATTGATGAGGGCAAAGCAGTCCATACAGCCTACCTGGACTTGGCTAAAGCCTTCGACACAATACCCCACTCGGGGATCATAGATAAGCTAAACAGCTTAAATGTAAATCCATATGTCACAAGATGGGTTGCAAACTGGCTAAAAAACAGAACCCATAAAGTCAAGATTGCGGGAGCCATGTCAGACTCAAAGCCAGTCACAAGTGGTGTCCCACAGGGCTCTGTCCTGGGACCCCTCTTGTTTGGCATTTGCTTCTCAGATGTGAAAGCAAACATGGGAGGGTTGTGGCTGACAAAGTTCGCAGATGACTGCAAACTAGGCACCATAGTCGATACACCAGCTGACACATACATCCTACAGAAAGGCCTCACCGAAATGGACAACTGGTGCCGGAATCATGGCCTTAAACTGAATGCCAAGAAATGTATAGTCATCCCCTTTGGGAAAAACAAAGTACCCACAAATTATCACATAGACAGTAACCCACTGAGTACCGAAAAAGTAATCAGGGACCTAGGGACCCAAGTTGATAGTGACCTCTCATTTGACACCCACGTTGCCAAAGTGGTTAGAAAGACTTTCTACCTTGCCCACCTTATCATGAAGGGGTTCACATCCAGATCAAAGGAGGTCATTGTGCCCCTGTACTCCTCCCTTATCAGGCCCATGATTGAGTACAATGCCCCATTTGGTATGTACCTCACCCGGCACTTACAACAGCTGGAGAGACCCCAGAAGTACCTCACCAAGAGGATCAAGGGTCTCCAACATATGTCATATGCTGCCAGGCTAAAGAAACTCCAGCTCTATTCAGTAGCATACCGCCTGCTCAGAGGTGATCTGTACCTGACGTACAAGGCCATGTCCAACCAGGAATTGATGGACATGCTCCACCTCAAAAAATCAAAATCCATAAGAACCACGAGAGCCAAAGATTTAAACCTCAGTACAAACATGAATAGAACATGCTGGAGGGACAGATTCATAACTCAGAGGCTTCCCATACTCTGGAACAAAATCCCAGTCCATGTTAGGCAGAGCCCCTCACTGACTCTCTTCAAGAGAAATCTTGACGAGTGGATGGGAGATTGTAGGTTTACCCCGGGGGTCACCCCTGTGTCGCTACTTGACAGAGGCACAGTAAACTAATTTTAATAAGTAAGGGGGCCTTCAATGTGTCACTACTAGACAAAGGCACAGTATTCTAAATTTATTCTATACACCTTAACCACTACATGGGGTGGCGAAAGCCACATCTCTAGGGCTAGGCTTGCAAATGCCCCAGGGCAGATAGCCTAGTACTAAACTATGAAACTATGAAACTATTACATGGAATTAGTAGGCAAGCTGAGTTTCAATTTATAGACAAGAAGGAAGGTGCGTAGACTACTACACATATTATATAGTTGTAGACTTTGGGAAAATACTTTGTGATACAGAACAGGTTAATCTGTTTAATAAATATGCTTGTCAAATAATTATGGATTTTCTCCTGCTGCCTGAGTAGAGTGTTACTAGAGGATCAAGGTCTATACTGTCAAAGAATAACCATGGTGAACTCTACTTTTAACTGAATTATACAGTACATCAAGGTAATTAGAAGGATAAGTCTGGGATTCAGAAATGTGGTGGGTGTGGCCACTCCAGGACAGATGCAGGTTACATATTGTGTGCAACGTGATCTGGAGCCCATTAAAAATTAACATTGTGGAAAAGCAGTGTGAAGTTAACAACTCATTAAAGATATCACTCATGTCAAGAGCACGGACAGTGATGAGAGTATATGCCCTGAGTGATGGCTGCATTATATGGCAAGAAAGCTTTTTGATCTTGGCTCAAGAACATGTCTCTGTGCAGCACAACACACTCACATGCACACAGAAGTAGTAAGATGGAAAAGGCAGCTAACATCTTTAAAGGGCCAGTGCAGATAGTTTTCATTTCTTTTTTTTTTTTTTGACCAAATTATGGGATGGAGAGTTATGAAAAAGGGGAAGCAAGCAGAGGAATTACATAAGGGAAAATGGTAAAGAATGAACTGGATGGTAGCAGTGGGGAAGGTAGGGTAGCATTTTTTTAGGGCAGCATCCATTTTATATAGATAAAAGAAGCTAGGTTGGGGAAGAAAATAAGGAAAGGATAGTAAGAGAGGGTGCATAGTAGGAGCAAACAAAAAACAAACATAGAAGACAAACAAGACTGACAGATCTGACACTGAAGTGGAGGGAGCACAACGGAGTAGGAGACATCAGATATATAGAGGGAAGACAATGGTGTTGGGAGGACTGAACAACAAACAATGGAAGACATAGACACAAAAAGCAGGGAAATACCAGACTGTCACTCTCCTATCTTGGACACAAGAGAAGAGTCTTCATGGGTTCTGTTCAACCAGCTTTATTTTATACAAACACATCTTAATAGAATATTACTGACTTTAACTTAAGGAACTTATATACAAACTAACTGCAGGATTCATACATGCTTACTTTCTGGCTGCACTCTCAAAATGGCACTAGGTATGGCACGTGCCCAGTCTTTATATATGCAGGTTACATCTTTGACATGCTTCTTAAAGATACAGTACACAGAGCATGTGCACTCTGACCTACATACTCCCTCCTGAAAAACAAAACATGCAATGTTATGAGTCTGCTTGGCATGCATATATCACATACAGTCTCGTATCATGCAATTACACAAATGATATACATATATACATAGTTAGTCCGTGTTGCTGCATATTTCACACTTGGCCTAGATACTCGTCCATGTCATGTAACATAAAGCTGGGAACTGGACTTAGCAACTGGAGCAGTCTCCATACATTGATCAGTCTTTGAAGAGTCTGAAACACCTTCAGGATTGCAATCAGAGATAGTAACACACACTGGGATGGAAACAACATTCAATTTGCTCTGAGATTTAGAGTCTGAGTCCTTCAAATTATATTGTCATGATGATTCTGATACAGGGAGTAAATGTCTGTGGTTCCTCCTGTACTCCATACCCTCAGATTCTACAAGGTAAGATCTCAATTTAGCACAGATGTCTGCAACTTGACCAATCTGGTCAAAACCTTTCGACATTTGTATTCTCACTGATTCTCCTTCCCTCAACAGACGAAGAAATCTGCTCGATTTGACTTAACTAGATTTCTATATCGAATGCTTTTTGAATACTTGAGCCTTTACAGTTTTGTTGTTCTTAGCTTTAGGTCTTAATAAACTGGAACAAATAGGTATCATCATTCTAGTTTGCCTAGAAAGAAGTCTTTGAGCAGGTGAGCCAAGAATATCATCACAGGGTATGTTTCTGAGATTAAGTAAATTCAGAAAGATATCAGTATTGTCACTCTTTGACCTTTCAAGTAATTGCTTTGCACTTTGCACTCCATGTTCAGCTAGTTCATTTGACTGTGGATATTCAGGCCTGCGAGTAACATGTACAAAGTCCCATTCTCTTGCAAATTTCTGAAACAACTGACTAGTAAATTGAGTACCATTGTCAGAAGTAACTTTGGTGGACTACCATGGACTGAGAAATGATGTTTCAACTTAGTAATAACAGTAGTGGATGTTAGGGTAGGTAGTAAATTGAGTACCATTGTCAGAAGTAACTTTGGTGGACTACCATGGACTGAGAAATTATGTTTCAACTTAGTAATAACAGTAGTAGATGTTAGGTTAGGTAGTAAGTCAATCTCAAACCAGTTTGAAAAAGAGTCTACCAATACTAAATAGTGTTGATTGTCTCACTCAAAGATATCAGTGGCTACTGTCAACCAATGTAGTTCAGGGACTTGAATTAGCAGAAGTAGTTCTTTTTGCAGATGTGGCTTAGTACTATTGCATACAGAACAAGAAGAAAGTACTTTTTCAATGTCTCTCAGTAACGACGGCCAAACTACTAATTCTCTAGCTCTTCTCTTAGTGGATGATAAACCTGGGTGACCACGATGTAAAATTTGGATATATTCTTGTTGTAAGGAAGCAGGAACAACAATTTTAGGACCATTGAAAATAATGCTATATTCTATCAACATTTCACCTCTGTAAGGAAAATAGGTTTGCACTTCAGGTGGTACACTGGATTGTTTTGATGGCCATCCAACATTAATTTAGTGATTGAGCTTTTGCAAAATTGGATCAGTCCTAGTGTGATCTCTTAACTCATCAAGTCTAGTGGTAGAAAAATTACACACTGCCATCACATCAAAGTCAAAATTCTCTGCATCAAGCTGTTCTGTCATATTTCTGGGCAATCTGGATAAGGTATCAGCCAGACAGAGTAGTTTGCCTTTCGAGTAGACCATTTTAAAGTTGCACTTTTGCAATTTGATCATCATTATGTGTAATCTTGCTGGAGCAGACTGCATAAGCTTTTTTGGAATAGTAACTAGAGGTTGGTGATCAGTTTCTATCTGAATAGCTTGACCACAAGTATAATTATGAAACTTGGAATATGCAAATACTATTGCCAAAAGTTCTTTCTCAACTTTTTCGGTTTGAGCATACTACATCTCCGTTTGCATAAGTGTTCTAGATGCATAGGCAACTGGTCTGCCCTCTTGGAGTATAATGGCACCTAAACCAAATTTTGAAGTGACTGGTTTGTTCACATCATAGTATCTTAAGGTAGACAGAGTGGCAATTTTCTGTTTGAAGTCTTCAAATGGCTTCTGGTGATGTTCCAACCATGGCCATGCAACATTTTTGCATGTTAGCTCTCTTAAAGGTGCTGTCAACTCACTGAAGGCTGGTATGAACTTGCCTAAATAGTTGGCCATGCCTAGGAAACATTGTAGAGCTTGAACATTGTCAGGTGCTGACATCTCAAGAATGGCTGCTTGCTTGGTCAGATCTGGCCTCAAACCAATACTGGTAAAAAAATGATCTACATACATAACTTCTGGTAGTCTGAATTTGCACTTCAGAGGATTGAACTTCAAATTTACTTCATGTGCTCTGTCTAGAACTCCCTTTAGATTTCTGTCATGCTCTGCTTCACCATTGCATCCAACCAACAAATCATCTGCTATTATGGCACAAGGATAACCCGAAACAAATTTGCTCCATTGCACTCTGGAAGACTTCAGTTGCAGAATTTATTCCAAATGGCATCCTTAGGAATCTGTATCTGCAAAACGGGGTACCAAAAGTGGTTAGTAATGAGGATTTACAATCAAGATGTTGCCAAAATGAACTCTTTGCATCTAAAACAGAAAAACAGTGGCATTCAGTATCAGAGCTGCAACCTCTTTGACTGTACACATTGGGTGATATGTTCTCTTTGATGCTTTGTTCAAATCTCTTGGGTCAGTACATATCCTGATTTCATCTGAGCCTTTTTTGTGAGCTGGCACCATAGACAACACCCCATTCAGCTGGTTCTGTAACTGGACAAATTACACCTTGTTGTACCATTTTATCCAACTGAGCCTTGACTTTATTTTGCATAGCTATCAAAACTTTTCTTGCTGGTCTGACTACTGGAGTGACCTCTGGGTTAGAATACACCACTGGAAATTTGTCCAACCTGTCATCAAAAGCATCAACATGCTCTGAAAAAATAGCTTCAGAAAAACTAGCACTCGGAGATGCACTTGTGTGATGAACGTCTTTGGTAAAAGAAAGCAGATTAATTCTCAAACTGTCTTTGAGACCCAATAAAGACTATACTGGCCTTCAGACTACATAGAATAACAAGTTGTAACAGCTCTTTGTTAAATAACATGAAAGCATCACTGAACCTTCAGTTTGAATTTCTTCACCTCCATAAGCAACAAGTTTTGGACTACTGGTCACACTAAGTTGCTCATCAGCTCTCACTCTAGAAAATGTGTCTGGTGATATAACATTACACGTCGAACCAGTGTCTACTTTAAGCTCTGTGGATTTACCATTTATTCGGACAGTACAAAATACTTTGCTCTTTGCCAATAAATTCACTGCATCAGCTCTTTCACCAATTACTGATACACCATCTACATAGAAAGCTGACTGCTGTGTCTCTACTTGACCAACTTGATTTTTTGTGTGACCTTTCTTTGCAACTGTGTGGGTTTTACTTGCTCTGCAAAACATTTGAAAATCGTTCAATTTTTTACACTTGTGGCACTTCTCACACCAAATGCTAAACATCTCTCTCTCTTTTAGACTAATGATTTGCACCACAGTTGCAACAGTTCATAGGTTCATGGGTATTTACTAGGCTAATGACCACAAGGGCCTTTTTAAGCCTAGTCATGCATCCCAAATCTCTGACAAGATCTGACATCCCTGATAAGTGTAAGCATGGGCCTGGGAGATGAACCATTTACAAGTTATCTGTTTGCATCATAGACATAGGTGCCAAATCAGGGATGAATTTCTGGTTTCCCATCCAATTGTCCAAGTTGCACTTGAATTGAATTAGGGAGGAACTCTGCTTCACATGAATGGGGAGCCTATTCCATAGACAAGGTAGTCTGTGGGATACATACCTATCTCTCTAGCAGGTGGTATTTATATCACAGGCAAGGTTTAAGTATTTAGAATGGGTAATTCTTGTACTGTTTGTTTTGTGGATAGGCAGTAGGTCCATCAGAGTGGAGTCTGATAATGCCCTGTAGGCCAGGCACAGATCTCCCCTCAAAAGCCTGTAGGAGACAGAATACAGGGAGAGGGCCTTGATGCAGTCTGCATAGGGCATATTACTAAGTATTCTTTTAGTGAGGAACCTCTGTGGACATTCCAGTTGTTGGATATGCCTGGTTAGGTGCATACCAAAGAGGGCATTGTACTCAATGATAGGTCTGTTGAAGGCCAAATACAGTGGAACATTGAATTCCTTGGACTTAGATACCATACCTTTGTTTATAAGTTGCACAACATAGAATAATTTCCTCACCACTGTAGACACATGATGATCAAAGTCTCAATTACTATCTATGTGTGTCCCTAAGTCCCTGACTACTGGGTCAACTCTAAGGCGTGTGTTGCCAATATGATAGTTACCAGGGATGGATGACTTCCCAAAGGATACAATTATGCATTTCTTGGCATTTAGTTTTAGTTCATAATTCTGACACCAGTTGTTTGTCTGTGTCAGCCCCTCCTGGAGAACAATCATTTCAGTGTGAGATTCAATGACAGCTCCTAATTTGTAATCATCTGCAAATTTAGTCAGCCAGAGACCACTGACGGCCTTGACTTCTAAGAAGTAAATGCCAAAAAGGAGCGGTCAAAGGACTGATTCCCTGAGGGACTCCATTTGTGACTGGACTCTTTGTAGAGGTGGACTCCCCAATTCTAACTTTCTGGGTCCTGTCTGTGAGCCAGTTGGCTATCCATCGGGTGACATATGGGTTTGTACCTAACCTTGTGAGTTTGTCATCAATGCCTGAGTGTGGTATTGTGTCAAATGCCTTAGCCAGGTCAAGGTAGGCAGTGTGAACAATTTTGCCCTCATCCAGTGCTTTGGTGACCTTCTCAAAGAAGTCCACCAGGTTGAGTAGGTATGATCTGCCCTTGATGAAACCAAACTGAGTTGGGTCCAGTGTCTGGAGGTTTACTATATCTCTATTGATCATCTCCATGACAATTCATTCCATGGCTTTACATATAAGACTAGTGAGACTTATGGGTCTGTAGTTTCCAGGGTCTGTCGATGGCCCACCTTTGTGCAGAGGGATGACTGTTGCCATTCTCCATTCATGAGGCATGAAGCCTATTTGGAGGCTGCAATTAAATAGTAATTCCAGAGGCCCTAATAGGTCATGTTTCATGCTATTTAGAAGGCATCCTGGGATATTGTCTGGGCCTGTTGATGCAGTGCTCTTGGTCTTAGAGAGAGCATTAAGGACCTGTTCCCTAGTGATAGTAGGGGGAGTTATATTTGATGATATTTCCTGAGGGAAGGTTGAGGGGGAGAGAGGAGTAAAGCTGGAACTGAATTTATTAGCCAGGAGGTTTGCTATATCTTCTGGCTCAGTATAGGTGGCTCAATTTACAATGAGCTCTGCACACAATTGTGTATTGCCTTGGAGGTTGCAGACAAAGCTAAAGAATGCTTTGTGGTTGTCCTTGGCCTGGGAGGCCAAACTTACTTCAAATTTAGCTTTGGTAGACTTTATTTGTCCTCTGAGTTGTTTGTTTAGTTTAATGAGAGTGCTTTGATCCTTATTTATTATTATTGTATTAAAACAAAAAAATAGTAACAATGCATTATTTAAACAGTCCTCAAAATGTTTTGGGTATAAAAAATTCCTGTTTTCTGTCTTGGAACAGGTAGCTGAGAATATTAGGGGTGGTTCTTTTAAGGATTGTGTTGAGCAAAAAAAAAACACGTGGCAGCTAAGACTAGAGGCTGATAAGCAACACGGTATGAATTATTCCATTAATATAAAGTGCTTTTTAAAGAATAGAAGTTTAAACATTTTAAAATGATTTTTACTATGTATTTTTGTGGATTTATGCATATATGTGTCTTTAAATAGTTTAATTGTTTTTTAATTGAATTATTGATTGAATTAAGGGAATGATATATAAGGTGTTGTAACTGTGTGATTAATTTATTCTGATGAAGTCTCTTCAAGACGAAAGCGATAATAAACTGTGGTGTTCGCTAATACTGGTGGTTTCCTCCTTTCCTTATTGTTCAACCAGTGTGGTGGATTCATTTTTATTGGTGTCTGTTTTGCTGCTCCATCCTTTGGGATTGTTGTTTTTATTATTTTTTTAGTGCTTTTATCCTGTCGGGTGCTGCACCTCTTAATTTTTGCCATGATTTTCTTCCTCCTGTTATACATGCGACTGATTTTGTGATTCCACAAGGATGGCTTGTTTTTTGAGCTAGTTCTGTACTTCTTCCTGGTGGGTACAGTTGCTTCTATGCAGCTATTAACATGCTTGTACAAGTTTCTGTGAACAGTTCTTCAGAGGCTGGGGGTTGAGGTCCAAGTTTTATTTTTGCTTCAAAGGAGACCATTTTGTGGTCTGACCTTACCAGGGAAGGCATTACAGTAGGCGGTGTGCAGCACTCTCCCATATTAGTGAGGACCAAATCCAGTATGGTTGCACCCCGGCTGGTGTATTGACTATCTGGTCAGGGAGTTTGTGTTTACAAAATCCAGGAATCTCTGTGCATGCACATTCAATGTTGTATAGGATTCCCAGTTAATATTGGGGTAATTAAAGTCACCCCATGAATGTTGTATTGGGTTGGGTGGTTACTGTTTCTAATAAGTTTAAATACATGGTATGAGTTTCCTGGGTCATAGAGGGGGATCTATAGCTTGCAAAGAAGTGGTATTGGATTTTACCTATGGTGATTTGAACATGGAGCAGCTCAAGTGCATTGTTCTGTTTGACCAGCCTTGAAGTTTATTTACTTTTTTTTTTTTTTTTTTTGCTCAACTAATTTTATTAATTTCCAACAATATTTATATAGAACTTATAAATCCAAAGAATAACTTTATAATAAACTATTTACAGTATATACAATTGGCCTACAGTAAGGAAAGAAACTGTTGTGAGAAATAGTTACACAATGTTAGAAAAAGACTTGTATTTTCATCATTACACAGATAGAGATGCATCTGAATTAAGAGTCTCAATGAGAGAAAGTACTTTCACCCAAGGGTTATTAGACCAGTTCTTAGGATAAATTCTTGACTCCTTAGTTTTTATTTCCAGCAGCGCAGTTTCTTTCAGAAGAGTTAAAAAGTCTTCTATAGCTGGTATAGAGGAGGATTTCCACTTCCTAGTGATGCATTTCCTAGCTACTGCTAGCATGGTCCAAAGAAGATAAAGATCTTTTTTATTCATTGCAATATTTTGATTTACATTCAACAGAATTAATGACTTAGATAAACTAAATGAATCTGTGTAAATGGCTTGAAGAAATTTACTAATCTCTTCCCAAAAGTTCTTAATATAAATACAATCAAAAAGATGTGTGACCAATCAGCTTTACAGTTCAAAGAACATCTCCAACATATTACTTCTTTGGAAGAGTTAAATTTAGCAATTTTATTAGGAGTGTAAACAACTCTATGCAGAAATTTCCAAGTGAAAATTTTCCAGGTTTGTAAATTAGAGGTTAATTTAATAGAATACAAGAGATTAGTTTCATTTTCAACAGATAAGTACAATGAATGTTCTCTGTTGATAAAATTCCAATAATTTGGATTAGAGTTGGCCTTATAGTTAATTATAATTCTGTATAATTTTGATGTTAAGTTTGTCCAATCAAATCCATTATATAAAACTTCATGCATAAAAATATGAGTTTATGAATAGATTTAAAGGAGGAATTGTCAATTATTCTGCATAGATCTTGGGCATAAGGTTGCAAGCTACAAGAACTAGCCAATCAGAACTTGATAAATCATATAAACTTTTTAACTGGTGTATGTCCAAAACCAACAATTTTTTTTTATACAGTGGAACCAGCATGTAAAGCTTTTAGATTCCCAAGTGTTAAGTGTATTTATATGAATTTTGTTTAAAAAGGTTTTAGTAGATCTAAAGTGGAATAATAACTCTAGCCATAATTTTAAATCAATATTATTAATGATAAAACTTCTAAATATATTGAAAATATAATTTATATAATTGAAATTAGTAGGTTTAGAAGAATTATATTGTATGTTGACACTTAGGATATGCCAACGTTTATTACTTTGTTCGTTTAATAGCAAATTTTTAGTTAATTTATTCTCATTTAAGAAGATAGTGGTGTGTAAAGACTTCCCTGCTGATGTAAATTTTGGATCAATCCATCTTATAAATGTTTTGATAATGGAAGCTTTAATGTAAGAATTTATGTCTGGGAAATTAATACCACCCAACTCCTAAGGTCTTATGTGATTTGAAAAAGGCTATTCTATTTCTTTTTGGAAACCAAAGAAAATTTTTAAGAGTTTTATTTATTTCTTTTAGAATTTTTTTGTTGGGAATCATTAGAATAGCTTGCGCAACATAGTTTATTTTTGGGAGAAGAACCATCTTAATTAGTTGTAGTCTATCTTCAAATTTTAAAAATAATTTGTTCCATTTTTCAATATGTGTATTTAAGTTTTTTACAATATTGTTATAGTTTATTTTTAATGTTAAATCTATATTTTCACATAGTATTATCCCTAAATAATTTATAAAGGAGACATGTTTTCCAATTATATGGTTTATATTTAGGTGGGTATCATCTTTTTTTATTTAATAACATGAAATTAGATTTGGTTTGCTAACATGAAGACCTGAAATATGATAAAAGGTATCAATTTGTAAGTCTAGTTCTTGTAAAGATTTATCTGAATTTATTATAGTAAGGAGAATGTCGTCAGCGAAGAGCATTATTTTAGAATTAAATTGACCATAAATGTCAATGTCTTTGATTTTAGGATTGTGATGAATTACTGAAGAAAAATATTCTATTGCAAGTGCGAATAAGATTGGGGACATAGGGCAACCCTGCTTTGTACCCTTAGTAATTACAATAGCTTCTGAAGTAAATGGACCAAATTTTATATAGGCAAGATTATTTTTGTAAATGTTTTTGATTAATGATATAAATTGTATAGAAAAATTATAAATTTCTAAGACTTTAAACAAATAATCCCATTTTAGTGAGTCAAAGGCTTTTTCAATATCAAGAGCTACTATAAGGGCTTCTTGGTTGTCTCTATTAAGAATATCAATAATAGTTAATATTCTCTGAATGTTATCATGGGTGTGCCTATTGTAGATAAAGCCTGTTTTGATCATCACTAATAACATGTATTAGAGATTTTTTGATTCTATTGACTAGGATGGACATGAACATTTTATAATCATTATTAAGTAGTGAAATTGGCCTGTAAGAATTACATTGATTTGGATCTTTATTTCCTTTTTTTGGTAGGGGTAATAAGTGAATATCTCCATGAAGGTGGAATTGTATTTTGCATATGAACTTCATTTAGAGCTTTATGTAATATTGAGATTGCAGATGTAGGGAGTAATTTATATATTTAAATAATAATTCCGTCAACACCAGGAGCTTTATTGTTTTTGCTTTCTTTATTTTCTTCTGATAGTTCTTTAGAAGAGATTTTTTTTTGAATGTCTAAAAATAGTTTTTCTGGGATTTTTTTTTATTTCTGATAATTCCAGATCAAAATTTGGAGTATTGTGAGGTGAATCAATATTTCTAAAATGTTCTGCAAAATGAAATTTAAAGGCATCTAACATGTCGTTTATATCAGATACTTTTTTATTATTTTTCCCCTTCATGAATGATATTTATAATATTATTTTCAGAGTATTGTCTTTTTATTCTCAATACTAGATTATGCAAGTGCTTAGGTGACACAGAAAATGAATTTAGTTTTAATTTTTCTAGAGCCATATTAGTCTTGTGAGTTAAGATTTCATTGTATTTTTTATTTAGTTCCCCAATTTCTTTTTTTTTAGTAATTGAGTCTAATGATTGATTGGAATTAGTTTCTATAATTTGCTTTTGGATATTTGTTAATTCAGATTCCCATTCTTTTATTTTATTATTAAACCATGTTATAATTTTACCATATAAGTATGCCTTTAGAGTATCCCATAGAATAACTATATTTATATCTTCTGTATAATTAGTATCTAAGAAGAATTGTATTTCTGAATCAAGCCATGATTTAAATTGTTTCAATTTGGTAATATAGAATGGGATTCTTTTTGTGAAAGTTAATCTCTTCAAATGTATTTGAAGTTTAAGAATAAGTGAACTGTGATCAGACAGGGGACACAGAATTATGGAAAACTTATTTATTTTCATTCTCATATCTTGGGATAGAAAGATTTTATCAATTCTAATTTGGGTATTAAATCTGTGGTCACTATGTGAGAATAATAAAGAGTTGTTCTTTCTTAAACTAAACATATCAATTAGGTTTAAATTCTCAGTCCATTTCTTAAGAGATTTCCCTATGGGGGTAGATCAAACAGGTCTTCTGTTAGTAGTCTCAGAGTTGTCCAAAATACAGTTAAAGTCACCTCCTATTATCAGATTACCTTTGGATACTCTATTAATATGGTCTATGTGTTTTTTTATTGTTCCCGCTCCGATGCCAGGAAACCAATATAAGTTTACTAGTATCCAGGTTCTATTACCAAGTGTTAATATTACAACAGCTAAAAGTTTATCTTTATCTTCATAATTATAGATTATTTGAGGGTTAGAAACATTTTTTCCATAGTATTAAGACTCCTCTAGTTTTTTTTATAGGAAGAATTAGATAGTTTTAAATGTTCATTTGGATTCCATATATACTTATCATTAGTTTTAAAGTAAGTTTACTGAAGGAGTACCACTTGCGCTTTATTTAGCTTTAGATATCTTAATAGATTTGACCTTTTCCTTGGATTATTTAATCCATTAATGTTTAGAGAGAGTAGAATTAAATCCATCTCGTTTGTTTAAGTTTATAATGTATTTGTAGTAGATAAGGGTATATGGTACTTGCATCAGATAAAATCTATGTAACATTATTGCAGGAATTATATTTTAGTGTCAGGTTTATGTTTCCTGAAAAAAAATATAAATTTAACAAATATTGAGGCCAAGAAGGAAATGGAAGGTGAGTAAAGAGAAATATCACATACAAATATGTAAACAATGACTCTAAAAGTCCCTCAAACAAACATGGAGTGAAAAACACTCCTAATCTGGAAAAACAAAACAGTTCAACCAGATTAACCTTCATATCTAGATAAAAATTGAAGAAAAGTGAATGTTACAAGAGCTCCAATTGATAAGAAAAACAAATCAAACAAATTAATAATATAATTATGAGAGTAGTGAAAGGAAAATAATTACTATTAATTAAAAGAGAGAAGTTCATTACAAATAAATTGTTCCTATTACAATATAGAGTGAAGTGAATAGATCTTATGTCAAGTGCTATTAAACTATATTTTACAGATGAAAACTTACCATTAAGTTAATATTATTCGAAAGTATTAAGTAATATAACTCTTTCTTCAATTATACAATATCATTTGATATTCAATTGCATAGATATTGAGAAGTGAGAAACTAATACAAAAGCAGCACATACATGAATATTAATATGTCTCATGAAAATTATATTTCTGTGTTTTCAAACAACTATAAATACAGA
Organism: Protopterus annectens; assembly: GCF_019279795.1. Lineage (NCBI taxonomy): Eukaryota > Metazoa > Chordata > Ceratodontiformes > Protopteridae > Protopterus > Protopterus annectens. The sequence continues at coordinate 93,739,098 of NC_056725.1, forward strand.
TCCGGACTCAGGTTCCCCAAACCATAAATCTTATATTACTAAGCTGATAATTAAAGTGTAAAAAACATAGATTATCATTTGTAGAATTTGTTATTATAAATAAAGTAAGTTCATAGAAATGAAGAATGAGAAGCACAGAAACCTATGTTTGGTAGTGTCATTGAAGGAAACTATTTGTAAGAAGCATAGATACCTATGTTTGGTAGTGTCAGTGAAGGGAACTATTTGTAGCTTGATACTGATTCATGTTGACAGAGTTCTGTATAACTTGGATTCATAAAAAGTAAAACAGTTCAACAATATTAAACATTTTTAACTTGCCTTAATTTTCCTATATACATTCAGAAAGATATGTATATAAACATACTGCATTACATATTTTATATCTCACACTGTTTCCCAGAGTCATTGCTCAGTAACATCATACTATATACTTATATGAATATTATCTCAGAGTTTAAGAGGAAGAAACTATGAAATAGTTAGATAATAAGAAATAACTCATTTATTCTGTGTTATAAATAAGTTCATAAATGCATTTAGAAGGCTATTTAGGTGCATATATATGTTACTGTTAGGTTATACTTGCCAGAGACAGATTTAAAAACAGTGTTCACTTTATTAATTTTACCTCTCCTGCACTCTAACAAATTAATGCAATCCAAGTTCTCACAATTCCTTTGAACAATCTCTAGATACATAGTGCTATGTCGCTTGTTTAAATAATAAAACAACTTCCAAATGTACAGAGATTAACTTTCAACACTCTCTGTCTTCATGAAACAGAGTCCAAGAGAGAACGGAGGTGCACAGCAAGAATGCACCAGTAATATATTCTAGATATCACGTTTAGTGAGCACCAAAAATAGACATTAAAATCTTATGTATTATCTAATATATTGCCAGCAACATTTTTGTAGGAGATTATATAGAAGGCATAAAGTATTTTTTTCTCTAAACTAAGCACATAAAATAGAGCTAATAAAATACTTCACTACTAGGAATTTTAACTCTTGTAAAGATGCATGACTTAAGCAACAAGTGCCAAAATTTGTAGTAACCTAGCTATCAGTGGAAATGTATATACTCTACAGGGGGTTCACTGTGTGTTTACAGATGACCTAGTATGTTATATAACATTTCGCATACTCCGTATTGGCAGCCTGATTTTACCTACAGTATTCTGTAATTACCGGGTACAATATACAGTCAATATCACAGAACAGCATTCTTGCACAGGGCTAATGATGTTACTTATTCTGTCTACAGTGCCTTTTGTACTGCCATGATTGAACCCTCTTAGCATGTATAGAGGTGCCTCACTTCCAGCATATAGCGTAGTACTATGGTGTATGAATGGTACAGGAGAGAGTTAATATTATGAAGTCATCACTATGAATCATTCCTGACAATCATTATTTCTTAACTTAGTTTAAGATCATTTTCTGCTTGGGTACTACATTCTTTTTATACTAGTCAATTCAAACATGAACTGTTATGTATAATAGACATGGACTCAAAGAAATATCTTAAAAATAACAGAAGATGCTGATAAGTCTGTGGAGGAAAGGGTATGATTTCTAAAGAAAGGAACATGTTACAAATTTTACCTATGTAGACTTGGAACGGGCAGGTTATGAAAAGGCCAAAGATATTGTATACTGTTTAGGCAGAGGCATATTTCAAAATGAGGAGAAACAAAATTTTTATCATCTTTGTTTACTCTAGCCTATATACCACACAAGTAGTGATGTGAACTGTCTGAATAGAATATTAAAACATTAAGTCAATGAAATTTTAGTAACTAAAATCAAAACTATGATGCTTTATATTAAACATTCTTAAAAAACAATGATTCTTTTCAAAATCTGTTAATAAGATGCAGTACTGAGCAACTAGATAAAGCCTATAGTCTCATAGGTGTAGGGTTTAGGTTGTCTAGTTTGTACTTTCCCTTTAAGGTGGTCTCGGAACTAACCACGTAAATGCGTGAAATGAATCTGCTTAACAGATTCCTTTTTTTCTTTTATTAAGTCCTTTTGCTGAATACAAATGATGGAAAGTGTATAGATAACAGAATGCTTCCCCTCCCTTTCAACCCACTCAAAGATTCAATTCCGATGATATTCGACCATTCATCTGACTAACAAGATTACTACAGGACATTTCAGCACAATAAGTGCGTTAAATGCAGGTTAAGAAGTGCTGAAATAATTTCCAGCTGCCTCCTTGCTCTTTGATACACCCAATATGAGTGCCCAAACTGTAAACCACTCTCAACAGTATCCTGCCCAAGCCAAAAAAAGAATCAAAACAGAAATACCCTTATTGTGCGAGTTGAATGATTTCAAGGATGTATATATAGGTTCCGGCACACAAGCAATTAAAAGGCAAAAGATTGTGAGAATGCTTAAGGGTTTCTGTCTATAATCTGGTGTGCCTATGAAACTTGTAAGCTCTTCTATTGAGGCTAAACAATTGTAGCTGTATCTTGAGAAGAGAATTAGAATAGTATGTGGAATCTTGAGTGTGCATCACAGAAAATGAGTTGTTCTTCCCTATATTAAATACAATGACACCAAAGTGTATTGTTATTTTAAAGAATTGGCGCCATTGTATATTGAGTGTGTGAAGTAGCTCTAGGTTGTTTGTAAGCGCTCGAGAATTAAAAAAAAAAGGTGTATGCATGTGCATACATAGAAAACTGTTAAAATATGAAATATTAACGTTTTCCATTAACAATGCCTTATACTAAAAAAAGATTAGTTTTTAGATAGAAATGAATATTAACTATCAAATTATCATAATCAGAATTAGTTTTAAACATTACTTGAAGTGAATAGTAAATAATCAAATTATGTAGGAGGTAACATAATGCAGTATTTTTAAATCAGTTACTATAATTTAAAACATTTTATAGTAATGAGTGTTGGTTTATAAATGAACTAAAGCAGCTATAATAAAAGTATCCCTTTGAGTGTGAGAGTTGAAACAATGTACTAAGTAAACATTTGAGAAGATGTTCACTTTGTTCTCTTATAATATGTGGCTAATAAAAAAAATATGTGGTAAGTGTCATTTGAGCCTGGTTTTCCTCATTTGCTATGCAATGAAATTTATTATGTTTCTATGTGTCACATTAATTATATAAGCACTTTTCCTTGTCAGGAATAAATACCAGACTTGTGATAGATATATTATAGTAAGTATAAGTTTAAGCACAAGCATAAAGGTCTCAGAGTAAACATATAATGTAATAAACAAAATACATACTTTTTGAAATAAAGTCCAGAAGACTATATCTTTGTTGAATCTTTGAGAGATTTGGAAGACTGCATGATTTTAGAATCAGTTCTTTGTTTCTTTTTCCTTACATCAGACCAAGTATTTTTCTCTGGAGATCTTTTCAGTTTGGTTGATACAGATCAGTCCATTTCTTCAGGAATTGTGATGATACTGTTATTCTTGATGAAGGTGGAAGCTTCTTCGATGTTAAAAGCTTTCAAGTCATTTGAGTAAAGAATTCTGATTTTAGCAGGATAGACCATTTGCGCTTTTATTTTATTTTGCTTGAGAAGTTTCACTAATGGCCATGTTTCAAACACTTTTGCAGAATAGTCATTATCAAATCTAATCTGACTCTGTTTATATATAATGGGACTTTTCCTCCAGGCTGATTTTAGTATGAGTTCCTTATCCAAAAAAAGAGAGAAACTTTACCACAATTAATCTTGGTGGTGCATTTGGAGAAGAGGGGGTAGATTTTCCTATGGCTCTGTGAGCTCTCTCTATTCCATTTGATAGTCCCTCTTTTAAATCAAGCACTTCAGGAAGCCAGGAGTTCAAAAAGGTGATGATGTCTTCACCCTCAGTTTTTTCTGGAAGACCAAATATTCTTATATTAGTTCTCCTCTCTCTGTTCTCTAAATCATCTACTTTGTTGATTAGCCAATTATTTTGGTGTAGCAAGAATTCTGTCTGATTTTCTTCTTCTTTGAGCCTCCCATCTATGTAATTTAATGATGTCTCCATATCAAGTAATTTATTTTGTTGCTGCTGTAATATTTCTCTTAATACATCTGTTTGCTTTTTGCAGTTTTCCTTGCGACTTTCCAAGTTATCAGTAAATCTATCCATTTTCAACGACAGTTCCTGTAATGTGGAAGACATCAGTTGAATCTCTTTCTTCAGAGTAGTTTCTGAGTGAGAATTCTTTAAGCTGGCCATTACCAAACAGTTGAAATGTTCTCCAGTATATTTTGACAGGAAAAACTCGATAAAATTCCTTGAAATTTGATAGAGTTGTAGTTCTTAAGTTCCTTGATGTTATTTTACTATTTTTAGTTAATGAAAATAATGATTTCCCTGTTTTCTAGTACTGTTTTATGGAGCTCTAAAAGATGCTGCCTATCTGTTTGCCATCTAGGCTCCGCCCACAAGTATATTTACTTTTGATATAAATAGAGACACCTCCACCTTTAGTTCCTGCCTGTGAAGTAGCTGGCCTAAATGTTTGGAAGGCATTATAACCCTGCACTGTTGGTGTGCTGTCCATGGATTTAAACCACGTCTCAGAGACAACACAGACATCAGTTATTCTCTAAGGTAAAGACAGCTTCCAGGGAGTGTAGATTTTTGTTTAGGCTCCTATCATTTGAGCAGTAATACCTTTAGATTTTCTTGGGTTTGATTTTATATGTCGGAAGTACTTTCAGTTTGGCATTGCCTAAAAAAGGCACTATGGGAGAAGACGATGTTTTAGCTAACAATAAAGCTGGACTCAGGTTTTGCTGACTCATGCTTGTACTACACTGAGGATGCTACTTTAACTGCACTAGCCTTAGAACTTGCTGGAAAGCTACATGGTTTCCCTGGTGAGGTAGCAGGGGCTGTGGCTACCATGTGCTTAGGCTTACTTCTGTTTGCCACGTGTTGCATATTATCTACATTTGCTCTGGAAACTGCTGAAGCCATGCTCTTTTATAACTCGCAAGCATACTTGTGTGTTTTTCTGTCATTTCATGGGTCTGACAAATCTCTATGGCTTTATTCAATGATAAATCACTGTCACAAAGCAAGATCTTTCTCACAGCAGCATTGTTAATACTACACAAAAGCCTGACCTTTATTAATTCATCTTTTAAGTCACCAAACCCGCACATTTTATCTTTGTTTCTCAGGTCAGGTATGTAAGCTGCAAAAGTTTCCCCTGGTTTCTGATCTCTCTTGTAAAACAAATGCTTCTCTACTAGTGTAATATTTTTCTGGGGATTACATATTTCTCTGAATTTGCACTTTAAACACTCTGGGTCTTCCCTTGATTCTGCTTGTACAACAATAGGATGGTTTTCACCTTCTCCTTCATATACTGCTGGTGCATACACAAATGAACATTCTCTTTCTATGGCCTCTGACTCAGCTAGGTTTAGCAAAATGAATGCCCTGGTACGTGCATCTTTATCAGAATAAGCTGCTTGTATAAATATATTATACTCTCGCTCAAATATCCTCCAGTTCTCTGCAATATTCTGATCAAATACAAGTGGTAAGGGCTTTCAAAATCCATCTGCCATATTAAGTGAAGGGTTTTGCAAATAACCACGAACACATTCACATGCACATATGCCAGTATTTGTAACTTTATGCCTTTGAAATTATGCTTTCGGGCTTTACTGCAAAACAACTCTATCAGGCACTGTAACACCTTTGAATCACTTTATTGCAAGAAATCACCTCTTACCAGTGTAAGAAACATATCAAACAACTGCATGATGCAATTCTCTATGCAACTGGACTTTGCAAAATAAGTCTCTAGGGCACTATGATACTTTTGAAATTATTGTCTTGCTATAGTAACTTATTATTTTAAGAAGTATTTCAAACAACATCACGATGCAAACGAACTGGGCAGAAGAAGCTCAGTCAATAACATTTTGAAGTAATTGCATTTTGCGAACAAACTGCACACAGCATACTGAAATCTCCCGAAAATGGTGGTACCTTGCTAGGCAACTCTTTACAGTGCAAGAAACAATCTGTAACGGCGGCACTTTGCAAATAGACACCCAGCACAAGAAACCTTTTTGAAATGGCAATACTTTGTCTGTACTTCACAAAATAGTTGCACTTCACACACTTTGAGATACTTCGAATAACTTTAATTATGTCCTTAATACAATACAGCATGGTAGTTATGTCCAAATACAGCACTTTGCCTAAAAACATACAGTCACTTTGCTTTATTTATGCTTAATGTGCCCTTTTTGCCCTTATTATATTCACCATGCTTATTTCATCTCTTTCCATGCCCATTGTACTTTTCTTGTGCTCATTTTACTTTAAACATGCCCATTTAACTTTTCTGATAATCATTTTGTTAAATGACCCTGTTTTAACATTTCCTTTATTTAAGAAAGCTTTTGTGCCTCCCGCTTGTTTAATAATACAGTTTGGGCCCTTCTAATGCTCCATTTATTCTTATTACCTTTAATTATTTTCTAGCTCTTTTTCCATGCTTGTTTCTCTTAATTTACCTTCACTGTCTTCTCTGCACCTCATGGCTCCAAATCTTTATTCTCTGCAATCCCAGTTCTGACACCATATCACTCTCCTATCTTGGACACAATAGAAGAGTCTTTGTGGGTTCTGTTCAAGCAGCTTTATTTTATGCAAACACATCTTAATAGATGATTGCTGACTTTACCTTAAGGAGCTTATATACAAACTAACTGCAGGATTCATACATGCTTACTCTATGGCTGCACTCTCAAAATAGCATTAGGTATAGCACATGCTCAGTCTTTATACATGCACATTATGTCTTTGACATGCTTCTTAAAGATACAGTACACACAACATGTGCACTCTGATCTGCACAGACTGAGGGGCAAGATGGGTATATAGAGTGCCATATCACCCTGTCCATGTGGGACCCAGTAGGAGATCAGTCCTCACCTTGGCCACCATCAGTACTGGGCCCCAGCTCTGATGTTAATGTCAGTGAGGGGCAAAGATGTGACTCTACAAGTCGCATAAGCAGCCTTTCCAGATGGCCAATGTGGGCTTCTAAGCACTGGTCTGCCAGCTCCCTGACTACATCATCAAGCTTGTTTTGTCTGACAAACAGGTCTGCACCCCTGGCAGAACCACCAGCAGAAATTGCAGCAGACATTACTCGTCAAGACCCACAAGGAGTAGGGCTTAAGAGCTTACCTGATTATACCTCCACTTCCTCAGCTGTACTGCTAATTGGATAAGGGAGGTGGTGTTGGTTGTCAGTGCCTGGTGGGCAGTGTTAGAGCCACAGGTGGTACTGTGGATATAGCTGTATAAAAATTAAAATAAATGAACTGAAACAATAAATCAACCCACAAATAAATGTAATAGGATAACAAAAAAGAGATTGGAATGGGGATGGGAAATGCAAACATACAGTACTATACAACCTCACCAAGTAACTGCAGTACAATGGGAAAACAAGTGTGCAATACTTACAGAAGCACATATAAATTCATCTTGGCAACCTCTGAATTCCCTTCTCTGGTGTAATGTATGTGCTGAAGGTATTTTATTTATTTATTTATTTATTTATTTATTTATTTATTTATTTATTTGACATTTATTAACCAGGTTGGTCCAACTGAGCCTGAGCCCATTTTCAGTGGAGACCCAAGGAGAAAAGCTCCAGTACATGACAAACATTACGAAACAAACATTGTAAAAAATACTTTGCTTGAAACATACATTGAAATATAAATTTAGACATAAGTTGATACATAACTTGAAATGTACAATGAAACATAAAATGAAGCATAAGTTGAGACTTAGATTGAAACATACATTGAAGCATAAATTGAAACATAAGCTGATATATCAATTAGTTGAGTGAGGCAGAGATAGAAAATAGTGGAACAATCTAGTAGCTGGAGCAGCAAAAACACTGTATTAAGGGTAAAGAAGGGTGGGAAGGTTATGTAGAATGTTTATGTGTGGGGTATACCATAGGATCATAGGAAGTTACTAGGCTATTGGCCCTGAGGGTCTTACAACCCTAGCCAGTAATTTAGCCCATGTCCCAACAAGTCAGCACCCTATGCCACTGTCTAGCAGGGACACAGGTGGAATCCCAGAGATGTATTTTCTGTTTCCCATCCAGCTATCCAGATTGCACTTAAAAAGGGTTAATGAGGTACTCTGCTTGACATGGAGAGGAAGTCTATTCCACAAAAGGGGGAGTCCCTGGGATACAAATCTGTCCCACCAACAAGTCCTATTGATGTCACAGACCAGGTTGAGGTTGGACGTGCGGGTTACTTGAGTGGAGCTTGACTTGCGGCTATGCAGCAGTCCCATCAAGGCGGGGTCTGAGATTGCTTTGTATGCCAGACAGAAGTCACCTCTGAGGAGTCTGTAGGAGACAGAGTAGAGGGACAGGGCCTTTAGCCTATCTGTGCAGGGTAGATGTTTGAGGGCCTGGATTCTCCTGGTGAGGAACATCTGTGGTCCTCTCCAGCTGCTGCATGTGCTTTGTGAGGTATATGCCACAAGGGGCATTGTACTCAATATTGGGTCTTATAAGGGAAGAATACAGGGATGTTATGACCACCTTGTCCCTGGATGAGGTACCCTTACTAATGAGGTGGGCCATGTAGAAAACTTTCCATACAATGGAGGCAATATGGTAGTCAAAAGTCAGTTTGCTATAAACCTGGGTGCCCAAGTCCCACATGACTGACTACGTGCTTAGGACCTTATTATCAATGTGATAATTTGTGGGATATCACTCTCCCCAAAGGGGATGATGATGCATTTTTTGGTATTCAGTTTGAGGCCATGTTTCTGGTACCAGTCATTTGTTTGGGTGAGACCCTCTTGGAGGATGTCCACATCACTAGGGCAATTGATGACAGCACCCAGCTTGCAGTCATCTGCATACTTGGTCAGCCATAGCCCACTGGTTTTGGCCTGTACCTCAGAAAAGTATATCCCAAACAGGAGGCCTAAGATCAATCCTTGGGGCACACTTCTCGTTATAGGTCTACTTGAGGTGGCTTCCCCTATTTTGACTAGGTGGGTTCTATCAATGAGCCAGTTTGCAACCCATCTGGTAACATATGGATCGATGCCTAGTTGAGAGAGTTTATCTATTAAACCTGAGTAGGGAATACTATTGAAGGCTTTGGCCAGGTCAAGGTAGGTGGTGCACACTGTCTTCCCCTCATCCGTGGCCTTGGTGACTGTCTCAAAGAAGTCAACCAAATTTAACAAACATGACCTCCCCTCAATGAAACTAAACTGTGTGGGATCGAGTGTCTGCAGGTTGCCAATGTCCTTGTTAATGAGGTCCATGATAATCTACGCCATGGCCTTGCAGAGCAAGCTAGTTAGGTTGATGGGTCTATAATTTCCTGTATCAGTGGACACTCCACCTTTGTGCAGAGGAATGACAATGGCTGTCCTCCACTCAGCTGGAATGAAGCTGGTACTCAGGATTTGATTGAATAGGGTGCCTAATGTTGCTGCAAGTTCCTGCCTGAGTTCATGTAGGATGCAGCTTGGGATGTTATCAGGTCCCATGGAGGCTGTATTTTTTGTCTTTGAGAAGGTAGCGATGACTTGCTCCCTAGAGATAAGGGGAGAGGGGAAGGTACTGGGGATGTCCTATTTTACTCATGGGGGGACAGAGGGGTGACATTTTCACTGAGTCTGTCTGCCAGTAGGCTGGCTATACCTACAGCATTTGTGTATGTGGTGTCTTTGACCACCAGTTCTGAGCAGATCTGGGTGCTTCCCTTGAGATTGCGGACATTTGTGAAGAAAGCCTTATGACTGTCTATAGAAGATATGGCCAGTTTGGACTTGAAGTTTGCTTTGGAGGATTTCACTAGTGCTCTTATTTGCTTGTTCAGGCTAAGGAGAGATTGCTTCCAATTAGGCACCATTTCCTTCTTGGTCCTGGATAGCATTTTTTTCCTTTTATATGAGAGAAAAGCACCTGGTTTGTGACTTTGAGCCAAGAAAAACGAGTGTGTTACCTGGTGAATCACCATGGCAACAGTACTACTGCCAAACAAATGAACAACCCTTCTTACTGGACAGTCTGTTACTGATATTTATATATATATATATGTGTGTATGTATATATATATATATATATATATATATATATATATATATATATATATATATATATATATATATATATATATATATATATATAAAACACACTGGAGGTGCACTCATCCCTGCACTCAGAAAGGCATTCTAATTTCCCTTGATATTATCCACTATGCCTTCAGGAGCTATTGGAGAAGAAGAAGACAGACATTAGTACAATTCAGTTCAAACTGGCAGGATTGCAATATAGGTGGAAGAGAGAGAGAGAGAGAGTTCATATCTGGCACTCTCTCACTGACCTCTTCTTTTCACTGACTACGAAGGTCTGGATGGTGCGTCCTAAGGTCACTATTGAGGTACCTGCATTTCTCACTAGTTCAAGGAAGGCCAGTGACATCAGTAATCACCCTGGTGAGACAGTGTTGGGCATCCACCTTATACTTGCACGTCTTGATATGAGTTCCCCAGCAAATGGTCCCAGTGGTCTCTGCAAAAGAAATCGAGAACGATTTTGTTCTTGTGAGTGCCCTCAGAAACACTAGCCATTCTACAGGTCTTCAACCAGAAAATCATGGCTGATATCTCACAATCTCACACATTTCCCATTGTGAGATTTGTCACATAATGTAGAGCAACTCAGTAATGCACTAAGTTAGAGGGTCGATAACACATCTTACAATACAGGTTTGAAGATATAAAATATGTCAATCAAAGCGTAGCTGTATGACATATGTTATGACTATGATACTGCTTCTACTCTAGGGGGACCTCAAGCTTCACAGGTAGTGTCTGCAAGTTAAATGGAAGCTCCTCACAATATTCACAAGCCTGAGCATGCTCAGACGGCCTCAGGTAAGCAGGTATGTGCACGATGTCATGTAGAACTTTCCATGATGCTCTACTCATTAATGCAACATGCACATTGACATGATTCAGAGACATTCCTTAGCCAATCACTGATTTGCATAATCATTGCTCCCAGAGGTCCATAACACAATATAAGTGTGAGCAGCTGAGGAGAACATTGTCATACTATGGAAGAAGTCTCTGAGCTCAAGGAGGAGAACGAGCCACAGCTGGTTTTAATAAAGAATATTGTAGATAAATGAATTACAACTTGCTAAGGTATGTGCACCTTCCTTCAAGATAGCATTTGAAAATACTGCAAATATAGTGGGGGTTATCACTGTTTAATTGCAAATCCAAGCTAGCAGAAATGATGGCAGTAGCTGTTACTTCATTGAGCAGGGGGAAAAGTAGTATGAAAAACACAGTGAGTACTTTCATAAGGGATATCAAGGTTAATGGGAGATGCACCCAGCACCAATTGTACAGTGCAGCTCTTAAAGTGAACAGGCCAGCCTTGAGATGGGACAGGATGGGACATATTTTTACAGGTGTATAGTATATGTGTAGGCCAGTTATGGCTGGAAATAACATCAACATGGAAATGTCACAGTCACCTAGGAGTTTTGAGGCAACAGACATTATAATGTGCATATGGTAAACTGAGCAAAGCAGGATGTAACTTCTGATGTCCTTACAGAATGGCATTTGGCACAGTGCACACAAGACAGCATCTGATATGAGGGGACACTATCTGCTGATCACCTGCAAGTCATGAGCCTATGTGTGCTACAGGTTGGGGGGGGGGTCAATGTTTTCAGTGATATTTGCTGGCCTTTCAGTGTTGGAAAGTTATGGGTGGACACTGTGTGTAGGATTAACACTTCAATAGAGTATACAGACAAGAAGGTATCCAGTAAGGTAGTGAGTGGGCAAGGGTAGTCATTATTTGCATGGTGACATGACATTTATTTATACACATAGCAATATGCCTAGCAAAGAGAAGTGTTGGAGGAGCAGGGTCTATGCACAGAAGACAACTAAAAACAGTACGTTCTCTCTAATGTGGAGACTGAGGTTCTACTGCAGGCCTCTATCAGCATGGCTCATTGGGCAGGAGGCTGCTGGCCAGCCCTACCATGAACATAAGAAAAACAAAACAAAAAACTACCGAAGCTAACACAGCTGAAGGTAAAATAATAAACTTTAATGCACACAAAAGAGAGTAAGCGCTTTCACAGTGTGCATTAAAGTTTATTGTTTTACCTTCAGCTGTGTTAGCTTTGGTACTTTTTTGTTTTTCTTAGTAGCTACTTGTTACTGTACCGATCTATTTTTATTCTCAGCATACTTTTTACACCTACCATGAACATGTCTACAAGAATCTTGTAGCTGACATCAATGCTGTTGGTGGCCAGGACCATAGATAAGAGCAGGTCAGGTGTAGGACCACCGACATTACCTCAGCCACTGAAAAATGGGGTGTCTCCCTTGTACAGGAATGCAGTATGACAGCAGTAGACTACTGGTCAAGCTACATTTGACAGAGATGGAGGAGGTTCTCCTCTGACAGAGGGGGAACAGACTGCTCATCATCCCACAGTGTGATATTGAACAACTGCAAAGTGTTCCAAGAATATCCAACAGAGATGCCCCAGATGAGTATTGCATCATTAACATTGTGTGCCTTGGGAGATACAGAAACATCTAAAGTACGATGTCCACAGGCATCTGCATGAGGTAAGATCTAGTAATGTTGGTATGCACTGTAGTATTCAGTCTGCACAGGAGATATGTTCTGTGGGTTATACTTATACTGGGCTTAGTGAATTTCTATCTGGCAATAGCACTACTGTGGAGCTTCCACTTCCTAATATCAGAGGATTGTCTGACTTAGATGATGACATGGTGATCAGCTGCTACTGTCAGGGAGTACAGCATCTGTGTTGGACTCAGGGAGTGTGTAGACAGGATCCCCTTCTCAGGCCATGGACACAGCCTGTATTACTGCAGACACCCAAGAGACACACTACACAGGGAGGACAGGTTACTGCAGACAGTCACAGTCATGAATGTCTGCCACAAACCTTATAGTGCAGGGTGGGTAAACACATGGAGCTATGTACTACTGTATGCAAGATGCATGAGTGCTGCCTTCTCCTAAACTAACTGTCTCAATGCATGTGAACCAGTGTATATGTTGGACAATCATGGAGGCCCAGGATAGAACCACCATAACCTTTTCAGAGATAAATTGGATAACACAGAGTGTGTAGGATTACCTCAGCAACTGCATGCTCTGTACGTGAGACAATATTTATGGACTCAGTCACATACTAGCACAAGCCATGTCTACATAGGATCACATGTCACATGACAGGTGGCATAAACATAGCCGCTCCACCACTGCCTCCACAGACAGTAGCCATCATAGGTGTGGATGTCCAAAGTCACTGTCACACAGTGCCAGCACTTCCCACAGCAACATCAGTTGTGGAAGTGCCTTTGGGTAAGAGAGGACATCCCGGGGTGGTGCCAGTTACAGCAGTGGCATACAGTGGCATGTCTGGTAACATACAGTCATTAAAATCACATAGTACACCTACACTTAGAGTGATGGTACTACTCATGCAACTCCTGACAGAGGCAGCTCTCATGGTCAGGGTTGCACATAGGATGCCCAGTCCATCCATCCATCCATCCATCCATCCATCCATCCATCCATCCATCCATCCATCCATCCAGCCATGCATCCATCCATCCATCCATCCATCCATCCATCCATCCATCCATCCACCCATCCTTACTTAACCCCTTTTTCCCATTTTTGCACATGGGGTCAGGGTGTCACTTCAACAGTGACAGTCATCATCAACCATCTATTCCTTGGACCTGTCTGTTAGATCAAGCCACAGTGCTGCAACTACTACTGGAGCTGTGTACCAGCACACACACACACACACACACACACACACACACACACACACACACACACACACACACACACACATACACACACACACACACCACTAAAGCCCATATAGCAGTACACACTCAAACCACTAGTGCAAGGGCCCCATCACAGGTAAACACCTTCTGCCACAAGGTAAATGATCCTGCAGATCAACACCCAACTAGGTCCCACACAATTACTCTGGGTGATGTAACAATCTCACTTTAAGCCTCCCTCTGCATTTCCTAACTCAGACTGACCAGGCTACTTTACTGTGGCTAATAGAACAGCAGTTCCAGTCTTCTTAACATAAAAATACACTTTGATTGGCCAAAAGTGAAAAGGTACCAACTACAAGTAATTGTTACCTTAAATCCTCTTGTGTGTTTCCCAATGCAGACAAACCAGGCTACCTTTCTACTTCCTCTAGAATTGTAGTCCCAGTGGTCTTATTGTAAAAACACACTTTAGTTAGCCACAAATGAAAAGTTACTAGAAACAAATCTAACAAATAGCTACAAGTAACTGCAAGGTGATTCAAAGACAGACAAGCCAGCAATGTGGAACACATACACTTTTAGACAATTTCAAACTACACTAACAGTCAAAGGGGTGGGCCTTTCTAGTTCCATCTGTCCATAAGACGAGCAGAGGAAGAAAGACTGGGAGGAGATTCTAAGGCCAGGTATACACAATATGAAAATGGGAGGAGCTTCCAAGGCCAGATATAAAGTAGGTTAAGGTAGCTCAAAACCTCCAAATAGGGAAGAAAACAAATTCAGAAAAACACATTGGCTCAGCACTAAAACAAAAAAAAAATAATGCAGACTGCAAAAATGCCTTAAATTAATAGCTTTAACTTCAGATAAAGAGCAAACACACGACTTTCCAGCAGTCCGAAGGCATCTTATTTTTTTCTTTTCATTTTCCTTACTTGGGCTTAGTTGCACAACTTAGTAATGTTGTCTTATCTTCAGTATATTTGGCTTCCTGTAAGGGTGTGTTAGAGTATTCAGGGATGTAGCCATTCAGGTGGAAACCCGGAAATGTATTGCTAAGACTAATGACAGTATGGGAATAAAAGCATCCAGCCCTGGGCATCCTTGACTTAATCCATGCTATCAGGTGGGTTTTTTCCATTTTTTTTTTTTTTGGTAATCGAAGTCCCAACCCTGTATCTTCAGTTATCTGTCAGGGCCCATGGTGGTTCTGCTTTAAACCATACCCTGTTTTATTTATTTAACATTTGTTTACCAGCAAAGTCTGACTTGGAATGAAGCCAATTTTCAGCGGAGGCCTAGGGAGAAATGCTCCAGATGCATGTCTTTGTGACATGGGAGGAAACCAGAGCACCTGGAGGAAACCCAAACGAACACAGGGAGGACATGCAGACTCCACACAGAAGGCACCCCAGCATCGAACTGGAGAACCTCTTACTGTGAGGCAACAATGCTACCACTGCACCACTGTGGTTTTTCAGGCAGTGGGAGAGTGTGGGGCATGTCTGTGGTGGCCTGTAGCTCAGAAGTGACACTATGCCCAATCTGACCTGGTGGTTAGAGTAAGGCAGTTTTTTGCTGGCCATGCTCTTATATATCTGAGCTTTATCTACTAACTGAGCTATAAAAAATGCAAACCATGGTTACCTTTGTGACACAGCCAGCCCAGCTATCTGGAATTTTGTAAATAATTCTATGTCATTTGTGAATATAGATATGATTTATACAGAACCGTATGATATGTACTGAACTTCAAGAATGTAACCACAGAATACCCTGCTGGAACATAGAAGATTAACTTACAAAACTTCAAGAAAATAAGCTGAAATTGTTTTAAGATTGTGTTACCTCTCAGTTTCAGTGAAGCAGACAAAATTTCTAGAGCTAGAGGTTTTTCTATTGTCTTGGAGAGAAGTAATTACTAGGTCTAAAATGTAAAAGTGTTTAATTGTTTTACGACTTCCAGTTCTTATCAAACATCTGAAAGATATGTATTTTAACACAGAGATGTTAGTTTCTGTTAGCCTGCGAACTGAAGGCAGGTGACAAAGAGTGATGTCATCCAAGCTGACCCAGCAGTAATGTTTGATATTAATTTAAGAACTCTCTCAGAGAGAGACTTTGCATTTTACGTTTTGTCGTGGACCTAGCAAGAACATCAACTCATCTGCATTTGCCTTGCTCTGTAAGTAAGTTATGTAGGGCACAACCTCTTTTAGATATAGATAGGAATATAGTAAAGATAAGTTTAGATGTTTTCTGTATTTATTGGAGACTGTCCTGCAATGTTGTTTTAAACTATTTCCCTCTGAAGTAACTGTGTTTGTATTCTGAGTATTGTCTTGTTCTTTTATTTTGATTCTGAACTCTGTTCTTTTATTACTTATTATTAAATATATTTAAACCTTTTAATTGTGGCTGGTTTGTTTAGAGATATTTAAGCTCTTAGAGTACTTGTATATGTATTTGGTGACACCGTACAGGCCACTCGTAAATAGCCTTGCTCTTGGTCAAAACTACCATTTGGATAATAGCAACATTACACAGTAGAATCAGACACCCTTTGTAAAGGCCCTAAAGTCGATGATAAAGAGCTGGCTGATGGCAGGGATATTACAGTCTGGGCAAAAGGGGGCATAGCTAGTAAACCCATGCCAGCCTTACCAGGAGTGTGTGTATTTGTATATAAATCAAATCTCAAAGTGTGTGTCAACTAATTGAGCAGGGACACAAAGCACTGGTTGGACAGAGAGGGTGCTGGAGGTCTTAGCTTGGCCACTTTGCTGATATCTTAACCCTATAGCTGTGCCAGTGTGGAGTCTGACTGGGGATCTAGAGAAAGAGGGAGAAACCAGCCCCAGACTAACTGTGATCTCTGTGTGCTCTTAAGGGAAATTGTACTTTACTGGGTGTGTGTACTTGTCATCCTCCCATTATGTACGTCCCTCACTGTTGCCAGTGGTGAGGATTGAGGCTACTTGATTACTGGGCCAGTGCAGGGGTGTCATATATTAATTGGTGGACACTGGTGGGATGTCCACATCACATATTAATTGGTTGACAGTGGTGAGTTAGCCACATCAAAAAATTAATTGGCTTGTAGTGGTGTGGATATTGAATTCCAGTAGCTTCTGTACTGTGGTCACTGAAGGTGTTTGTACTCTCAATCAGCCACGCAGTGAACATTCACAGTTCATATCACAATTGTTTTATTTTTTGTTAGCTTAGTTATTCAGGGAAAGCAGGCAAGCATTTCAGCAGAGGAGCATGGCAAGCTGACAAGGAGCCAGTTGGATGAGACTGGTGCATGCCAACCTGACTAAAGCAGACATGACTGCAGCTTTAGTCACAGCAGCATCACAGAATAGCAACCAGGAGGACAATCAGACTGGCCTTGGAGATGTACAACTCTCAGAAAATGGACAGCTCATCTTTACACAGAGGACTTAACAATCCATCTGGAGTTAAAGAGACTTGAGCTAGAGGCCAAGCATTTGGAAAAAGAGGCAGCAGAAAGACTGAGGCATCTAGAGACTGAGGAAAATGCGAACGTGCAATGTCTGAAGGCTGAGGAAAATGAGAAACTATGACGCCTGAAAGCTGAGGAGAAGAACAGGCAGAGGCAACATGAAAAAGAGATGATGACTCTTCGCCAGGGTCATGGAGGTAATGGGGAAGGGAGTAATCAAACCCCAGAAGCAAAAAAGGTCAGTAAATTTCTTCCACAATTTACAGAGGGGGATAATTTTGATAGTTTCATTCATATGTTTGAGAGGGTATTTAAACAATATAATGTTGACCAAGGGCTCTAGGTATGGTTCCCGACCCCATTACTCCATGCTAAAGCTCTAATTGCAATTTCTAAACTGTCTGATCTGATATTGATTGCTTAAATTATAATACAGTCAAAATGCGTTTGTTAGACTGCTTTAAGTTAACACTTGAAGCTTATAGAAAAAGGTTTTGTGAGCATAGACGCAAGGCAGATGAAAGTGTGTGTGAATATATTGCTGAACTTACTTTCATAGGTGGTTGAGTGCATATTAGGTCATCACTTTTGAAGGGCTAGCAGACCTTTTGGTGAGGGAACAAGCCCTTAGCACTTTGCCTGAGGATTTGACAATCTGGTAATCTGCTATACAATGCAATACTGTAGATGAGTTGGGGAAGAAGAGAGACCTATACCTAGCAAGCAGGGCATCATTGTACAGGAAAGGAACACCCAGTGCTGCTCATGGGTCTAAGGGAACCCATGCTGGGCAGTCCAGACTGCCCCCAACAGAGTCCACCAGTAGCAGGGGAAGCTACTAGTCCAGGTACACATCCAGGACCAAGGATAAACTGTTTTAAATGCAACCAGTGGGGCCATGTAGCATATAAATGTCCATGGAGGCAAGGTTGGGAACAAAAGGTGGGAGACCCAGTAAGTGGGAATGACAAAATGCCAACAGTAGGTTGTCTCAGGACAATAAGGATACCAAACTACCACAAGAGGTAATATCCTATTTTAGTGAATGGGAAAGAGGCCATGGCTAAGAGAGACACAGCCTCTGACCTAATCATTGTGATGTCTGCAATGGTTACAGAGGAGCACTACTTGCTTGGGCTACTCCAGTCAGAGCTTTAGGAGGGCCCCCCATTCCAAATACCTTTGGCTAGGGTTCATCTGCACTGGGATGGTGATAAAGGAAGCCAGCAAGTAGGTGTGTTTGAGGATATCCCTGCAGATGTCCTGATAGGGAATGATTTTGATAATGCAGTACCATGTGTGCATGCAGTTACACACTGGGCTTGGAGACGTGCATGTGTGTCTGGTAGCTTGGTGGAGACCCAGACAGACTGAACACTTGCAGCCAGGACTGTTGAGTTGGTTATGTCAGGAAGGGACTCACCCTGTAGCAGGGAGGGACCCCTGTAGCAGTGAGACTGAAGATGAGCCACAACTGCTTGTGGGTACTGATGTTCCCTTGGACAAAGTGACTGCAAGGGCACACGTGAGTAGTAATACCCAGGCTGACAGTGAGGCACCACTGTCAGAGAATACCAGACTTCCTGTGAAAGGGGAGCTGGAAAGGGTTACAAAGAGAGAGTTGAGACAGACTCAGACCCTACATTACAAGGCCTGATGGAGGTAGCTATGGAGGCACCTAATTCTCAAGGGGAGGGAGAATCTGTATACTGGGACAAATGGTTACTGTGTAGAGAGTGAACCCCTGAGGGAAGGCTAGAAGCTGAGCAAACACAGCTGTTGGTAGTGCCCACAGCCTACCATCTGTGGCTTCTAGTCATAGCCCATGATATTCCCTGTGCAGGCCATATGTGCATAAAATGTACAAAGAGACGTATTATGCAAAACTCCTACTGGCCTGGGATTTCCAAAGATTTAACATGGAACTGCAGGACCTATGAACAGTGCCAAAAGGTAGGCAAGGCAGGAGACAAGGTGAAACCTCCTTTGATGCCTTTGCCTATGATTGAGGAGCCATTTCAGAGGGTAGCTAAAGATATTGTAGGGCCTCTGAGTACCACAAGTTCCACAGGGAAAAAGTTTATCCTAGTTGTAGTAGTTTATGCTACCAGATACCCTGAGGGAGTAACTCTGTCCTCCATGAAAGCAGAAAAGGTGGCAAATGCTTTGTTAGAGATTTTCAGCAGGGTAGGTTTCCCAAAAGAAATACTGACTGACAGAGGTGCTAGTTTCATGTCAAACCTGCTAGCTTGTTTGTGGAAGTACTGTGGGGTTAAGCACCTAAAGACCACCCCCTACCATCCCCAGACTAATGGTCTTGTTGAAAGGTTAAACTCTACACTCAAGACAATGCTACAGGCATTTGCAGACCAGTTTAATATGGAGTAGGACAAATATTTGCCCCATCTGTTGTTTGCTTACAGAGGGGTGCCCCAGGAATCCAACGGTTTTTCACCCTTTGAGTTGTTGTATGGGCATAGGGTGAGGGGACCTCTAGATTTGATTTGAGATGAGTGGGAGGGTGAGTGTGAATCCCACAAGGAGTTTGTTGTGACATATGTCCAAACCTCAGGACAAGGCTTAGGGAATTCATGGGCTTGGCCCAGGAGAACCTGGCAGAAGCCCAACAGCAGGAAAAAGGTCTGGTATGACAGGATTGCTCAAGCTAGAGAGTATGCTGTAGGGCAGCAGGTTATGGTTCTCATTCCTGTCAGACACAACAAACTGCAGGCAGCTTGGGATGGACCCTATAAGGTGGTAAGGAAGGTCAGTGATATTAACTACATGCTAGAAATGCTAGGCAGGAGGCAGGAGGCAGGGGCACAAATTGTACTGTGTTAACATGATGAAACCATACCATGATAGGGAGTCCCTTGTGCTGAGTATTTGCAGTGGATGGCAGGAGGAGTCTGAGGGGGATCTGGTGACTGATCTATCAGTGAGGCTCAGACTGACACCTCAGTGAAAGGGGTAGCAATGTCCCAGCAGCTATCCCCTAACCAAGTATGAGAAATCCAAGCAGTGTTACAGGAGTATGGGGACATGTTCACTGGAAACCAGACTGCACCCAGGACCCCAAAGCCTTATTAAGTAAACCCATTACAGAGTGCCTGAGAGAGTCAAACAGACTCTGAGGGAAGAGATATAGGAAATGTTAAAAATAGGGGTAATTCAGGAGTCCAGCAGTCCCTAGGCCTCCCCAGTGGTGCTGGTACCAAAGAAGGATGGCAGCACCAGGTTCTGTGTGGACTACAGGAAATTAAATAGTCACACAGAGTCAGATGCTTACCCCATGCCTAGAACAGATGAAGTCCTAGAGCAGCTGGATGGGGCTTAGTAACTTACCACTATTGATCTTACCAAGGGTTACTGGCAGGTGCCCTTGACTCCCAGTGCTAGAGAGAGGTCAGCCTTTTTGACTCCTTTTGGCTTGTATGAGTTCATGAAGATGCCCTTTGGGGTGAAAAATGCCCCAGCAACTTTCCAGAGGCTGGTAGATCACATCCTAGCAGGAGCAGGAGATTTTGCCCTTGCTTACCTAGATGATATTGCCATCTACAGCCATTCCTTGGAAGAGCACCTTCAGCATGTCAGGGAGGTGTTGGACAGACTACATAGGGCAGGTTGACCATTAAGCTTAGCAAATTTCCGGTGGGCATGGCAGAAGACTCCTACCTGGGACATAGAGTGGGCAGTGGTAAGATCAGGCCAGAACCTGCCAAAGTGGAAGCCATTCAAGCATGGTCTACCCCTGTTACCAAAAAGCAGGTGAGGGCATTCTTAGGGACAGCAGGGTACTACAGAAAGTTCATCCCCAGTTATAGTACCATAGCTGCTCCCCTCACAGATCTGACAAGAAAAAACAAGCCAGATAAGGTAGTGTTGACCCCAGCATGTGAGCAGGCATTCTAGAAACTTAAAGGAGCTTTGGGGGGACCCCCTTTGTTAGCCAGTCCAGATTACAGCAAATAATTTATTGTGCAGGTGGATGCTTCAAACCATGGGGTGGGGGCTGTACTTTGCCAGGTTTCCTCAGAGGGAGAAGAGCACACAGTGGTATATCTCAGTCATAGGCTCCAACCCAGGGAGGAATGCTATGCAGCTGTAGAAAAGAAATGCCTAACCATAGTGTGGGCACTGCAGAACCTTCAGCATTATCTGTATGGAAGGAAATTCACTGTAGTTACAGACCACAGCCCCTTAACATGGCTACATTGAGCTAGCCAACAAATCGTCAAGTTACTAAGGTGGAGCCTAGGATTGAAGCATATAATATGACAGTGCAGCACTGCAATGGGGTTAGCAATGCCAATGCAGATGGGCACTCAAGACAGGAAATGGGATAATGTATTCCCAGATAGGTTCACCCTCTCAAGCAACATTTTCTCAAAGGTCACTTGAAAAACTAGCTTGAGTTTTCGGAAGGGGGTTGTGACACTGCCAGCCCAGGTATTCTATGTCATTTGTGAATATTGATATGATTTATACAGAACTGTATGTTATGTACTGAGCTTCAGGAATGTAACCACACCATACATTGCTGAAACATAGAAGATTAATTTACAAAACTTCAAGAAAATATGCTGAAAATTTTCTGTTGTCTTGGAGAGAGTAATTACTAGGTCTAAAATGTAAAAGTGTTTAATTGTTTTATGTCTTCCAGTTCTGAGTAAACATCTCAGAGATGTGTATTTTTAACACAGAGATGTTAGTTTCTGTTGATGTGATGTCATCCAAGCTGACCCAGCAGCAATGTTTGATATTAATTTAAGAACTCTCTCAGAGAGAGACTTTGCATTTTGGGTTTTGTCTTGGACTTAGCAAGAACATCCACTCATCTGCATTTGCCTTGCTCTGTAAGTAAGTTGCTTAGGGTATAACCTCTTTTAGATATAGATAGGAATATAGTAAAGATTAGTTTAGATGTTTTCTGTATTTATTGGAGACTGTCCTGCAATTTCATTTTAAAATATTTCCTGTGATTCTGAACTCTGAAGTAACTTTGTTTTCTGATTATTGTCTTGTTCTTTTATTATTTATTATTAAATATATTTAAACCTTTTAATTGTGGCTGCTTTGTTTAGAGATATTTAAGCTCTTAGAGAACTTGCATATGTATTTGGTGACACTGTACAGGCCACTCCTAAACAGCCTTGCTCTTGGTCAAAACTACCATTTGGATAATAGTAACATTACACAGCAGAATTGGATGCCCTTTGTAAGGGCCCTAAAGTAGCTGATAAAGAGCTGGCTCGTGGCAGTGATAACTACCTTATACTCTGGGCAAAAGGCAGCATAGCTAGTAAACCTATGCCAACCTTCCCTAGGAGTGTGTGTGTGTGTGTGTGTGTGTGTGTGTGTGTGTGTGTGTGTGTGTGTGTGTGTGTGTGTGTGTGTGTGTGTGTGTGTGTGTGTGTGCTTGAATATAAATCAGATCTCAAAGTGTGCTTGTCAGCTACTTGGGCAGGGATATGAAGCACTGGCACTGGTTGGACAGAGAGGGTGCTGGAGGTCTTAGCTTGGCCACTCAACTGAGATCTTCACCCTATAGCTGTGCCAGTGGGGAGTCTTAATAGGGATTGGGAGAAAAAGCAAGAAACCTGCCCCAGACTGACTGTGATCTCTGATCGCTCTTTAGGGAAATTGTACTTTACTGTGTATGTACTTGTAATCCTCCCATTGTGTAGGTCCCTCAATGTTGTCAGTGGTGAGGATTGAGGTCCCTTGATTACTGCGCCAGTGCAGGGGCGTCACAAACTTCTCTGAGTGAGTTTCCTTTCTTGTAAGTGGGGGTGGACGGGGTGATCCATCAGTAACTCATTATGTATTGGGAGTGTCATTTCCTTGCCTGGGCTCTAAAATCACTCTCAGAGTTCAGCCTCGGGCTAATTGGATAGGAGATTTTGGACTCTTATTTCTAAAGCTAAGAGAACTGAAGTGTTCATGAGTGTGTGATGCATTTGGATAAGACTGGTGTGGAGGTTGACTTGTACTAAATTAGTTTACTGAAATATTAATGGCCATAAAGACACAGCTAAAGAGGGCCAGAATCAGGCATAAAATGAGAGAAAACTGGGGGTGTAATTTCTTTTTGTAAGAAACACCTATTAGGAGCAATGATGTAAGTTGTCTTAAAATTAAGCTGAATCCTTGCT
Source organism: Protopterus annectens (assembly GCF_019279795.1). Taxonomy (NCBI): domain Eukaryota; kingdom Metazoa; phylum Chordata; order Ceratodontiformes; family Protopteridae; genus Protopterus; species Protopterus annectens. The sequence goes on from NC_056725.1 coordinate 93,762,636, forward strand.
GTGGAAGTTTATACTCTTAATTTCCAATGGTTGCATCCTGAGCTTTTTTTTCTTTTTGACAAAATAATAATACGCTCACAATTAAAACAAATAATATCTCTAAAGCCATGATTAATATTCACAAAGTATAACATGCAAATTGTTCAGCTTAAACTTATTTTTTACAATGGTAGGACTCATTAGACTCTCTGGATCTTAAAACTGCATTTTTATAAGTAATAATAACCACAGTAAGAATAACATTTCTAATGTTTTGTAAACAATGTAAAATACCTCACTAACCACACATGCTATCAATATGCTGTCAGAAGCATTTTTTCAACATTTTGAGGCTTTCATATAAGACTAAGCAATGCTACCTACATTGTTTGGTTGTTGAGATATTAATAGAAACATGAAAACTAATTAGTATATGACATCATTTAGTAGGTCTTTATCTGCACTAGATAGAGGACAGATATCAATGCAATAATCTGCTTGTCATACAAGCTTCAAGATGAAGTCTTAACATATCTTGTATGTAACATTGTTTTGCAGTTATAAAAGTAAATATGAAAAGATGCTCAGAAGAATCCCCCTGATGATCCTATTAAGTCTGAAGGCAACACCAGGATTTAATGAGGAATCATGGATGTTCCACCTTTTGATTTAGCAGTGCAAGAGATACCTTATTCTCATTTGCTATCTGTGGCTGAGCTAAAAATGTAGTATCTTGAATGCAGATAACAGAATAATACTAGTTAAGAGGTACCAACATGGGATCATCACAACTTTAGGCAGTTGCTATGGTCCAAATAAATTTGTTCTTGAATTTCTGATAGATTTAGCCAGCAAGGTTCACCATTATATAACGTTTGCTGAATAGCATTCAGAAACAATAAGCCTATCGAACCTGCTTTTTAAGTACATTAAACATTCTACCTCCCCCTTCAACATTAACTGTCACCTCAATCTTCCACCATCCATCCCATGCTCTCTTGAACATCCCTACGGATTCCCTCTCCTCCTTTTGGGAGTCCATTTGATAAGTCCAGAAGCACTGCTTTCACAGCAATGAATCAGTCCTTGTAATCTTCAGCCTGTGTCCCTTCCCCCTGCTTGCCCATCCTGTCCAAGGTAACTCCTTCATATCTCTCTCCCTGACATGCTCTTGTGTACCCCATACCATGTTTCTGATGTCATTTTCATGTTAGGTAGGAAGAGCCCCAGCTCTTCTGGTCTTTCATTATATCCTCTCCTTCCATCATACACATCCTTTGGGTGTTTTTTCTTGGGATTCTTTAAAGCAGTCTGATGCCCTTTGCCATGTATACCCTTTGGAACTGTACACAGTACTCAGAGTAGAAAGGAGGCATGACCTCTTTGCTCCTGTAGTCTCTCCTTCAGATGAGTTAGCCCAGCACTATTTATTATGTTTGCTACTGCCCCTGCCCTCTCACGCTACTCTTGGCGGAATAATCTGGCTATGATAAGCATTCTAAAGTCCTTTTCCTGTTCTACTGACATCAGCGCTACTCTTCATAATGTTAGCTTACTAACCTCCAGTACACTGCATGTATGACTTAAGGCTGTCACAGTCAACTTCTTCAGAAGAAGAAGCATACCATTTAAGGCAAGTAAGTCTTCTTTAGTGGGTGTCCCTGCTTCTTTAGTGGGTGTCCCTGATTTTTGCAGTACAACAACTCAGATAATGGAATAAAGTATAGCATAATTGAAGGATGATACTGACAGTCAAGCTTTTGAAATTATTTTCTTTTGTGCATATCTCTCTCTCTCTATATATATATGTATATATATATATATATATATATATATATACAGATTTATATATTTTATGTTTCTGTGTATGCACGTATATACATAAAAGACACACACATATCTGTATGTAGATACATAGATGCAGATAGAAATATATATATAAAAAATATGTATATAGATATTTACAGTATGTGCAAGCACGTGTGTGTGTGTGTGTGTGTGTGTGTGTGTGTGTGTGTGTGTGTGTGTGTGTGTGTGTGTGTGTGTGTCTGTGTGTATGTGAGACAAAGAAAGAGAGAGAGGGAGAGATCTCCTTCATGAAGTATTTTAATGAATAGTACTGGATTATTCTACTTATATTTTACTTCATTTTATCACTTCTGTTTCCTAAAGTTTTTAAACTTTTGTTTATGAGTCTTGGTATCCCAGAATCATATCAGAAATGGGTGGAGTTAATACTGTTATGTATACAAATTTCATATTTTTCAAGAACCTTTGTTCAGATTTTCAATGTCTGCAGGATGATAGTATGTCAGGCCAGCACAAAATTTTGTTGTCATTATTATGACAAGTTCCCTTTGAACTAGGTTGCTTTGTATACAATATTTGGACCTCTGGCACACTGAGATTACCCACAGAAATTCACCATGCATAGCATATATTTTTCACAGAAGAAAGGGTGTTTATTATATATTAAATTCATGTAACAAAAACACAAGACTAGATGCTTACTTTGTTATCTGGCATTGTACTTAGCACACTGATGAACAGCTAGATGCACACTGATTTTGTACTTACTTACATAAGGAGTAATAAGCACCAATCAAAATAAAGTTGCAAACTATTTATGCACCACTGTTCCAGTCACTGTCATTGAATGGATCTGTTTAAGTGCACTTAGATTAAAGCCTTTTGCTGTAATTTACAAAGCTTTTTGTACAGAAAATAGAAAATTATACATTGCCTGATACTGCTATATGTAACTCGGATCTGATGAAGTTGTGACAAGGGTGAAAGTGCTCATCTCTTTTACAACTTAATAATCAGCGGTTAAACAAGAATGCCAGCTTGAATCCTTTCTCCTTAATTTTAATAAGAATGCAAAAGGATCTGTGTCAGAAATCTTACACAAGAATTTTGACAATGGTCTATATTTCATATGCCGATATCAAAAGTAACTATTCTGGTACACTTAATTTTCCCTTTTTTGTGTTTATATACACTCATACACACAGACACACACACACACACACACATACATCTATATATATGTGTGTGTGTGTGTGTGTGTGTGTGTGTGTGTGTGTGTGTGTGTGTGTGTGTGTGTGTGTGTGTGTGTGTGTGTGTCTGTGTGTCTGTGTATATATATATAGACTCCTCCACCTTTGTCCATGCCCTTCTTTACTTACCTTTGGAGGCATGGACTCAAAGTAACTATACATAATTAAGCAACAACACCGATAAAAGTTCATATAACAGCAACGACCAAAAGAACACCAGTGAGTAACAGCTCAACTTTCAAAAATTTATTGTACAAAAATATCTCACTTCTCCAGCGCCTCGGCCAACAGCCTTAACAGAGTAGAAAAAAATTTGAAAGTTGAGCTGTTACTCACTGGTGTTCTTTTGGTCGTTGCTGTAACTATACATAATTTCTGGGTTGTCCCGTCAGAGGCGAACCAATCTGGGTGTTAATATTAGAATTATCACAGCATGACTCTCATCCTTCCCGGTTCCCCCATATTTTTAAATAAAATTTTTTTTTTTTTGCTTTTGCACACGATCCATTTTTGCACACGATTCCTATTAGTATGCACACGGCACCACAAGGCTATTACTGTCTGTAACTGCGGTTGTAATGTTAATGAAAATGCACACAGCACCCTGCCTGTTCACACTTTACTATTGGAAAGGAACTGTTGTTAATTTAAATGGCCTGCTAGAACTAATGTATTTAAAGGAAGTGAAAATGGTTGCTCACAGTTATAAAACATGTCTTTCTGAAGAAGTCTTGATAATAAATGATGAAAGCACTAAAGTACTACGAGAGTTGTTGGTGTGATTTACTATTCTTTGATTGCTGTTACTGTCACAAAGTTAATTTCTTAGTTTATATATATATATATATATATATATATATATATATATATGTGTGTGTGTGTGTGTGTGTGTGTGTGTGTGTGTGTGTGTGTGTGTGTGCGTGCGTGCGTGTGTGTGTGTGTGTCTGTATATATATATATATATATATATATATATATATATATATATATATGTATGTATATATATATATATATATATATATATATATATGTGTGTGTGTGTGTGTGTGTGTGTATATATACATGGGGTCCCTATCAGATTACCGAAGTTTCAAAACTTCCAACATCATATGGCCAAGACCATATGTTTGAAGTGAAAATTTACCATTTTCCTCACTGTAGTGCGATCTCGGAGTTGGTATATTTAATTAGCAAAGAGTGTGGGATGCAGGGGGGCTTGCCCCTGCAAAAATGTAAAAAAAAAAAAATGTTGTTATTATTTTTTTTATTTTAGTTTCGAAGTTTCAAAACTTCGATCATATGGTCTCAACCGTATGATGTTCAAAGTTTTGAAACTTCGGTAATCTGATATGGACCTATATATATATATATATATATATATATATATATATATATATATATTAGATATAGATATAGGTATACAGTAGCATAGAAAGGGCAGGGTGAAAGGGGAAATTGCCCTGACTGATGTCTTGTCAAGGGATCAATTCACGCTAAATAAATAAAAAAAATATTTTGAGCAAATATTATTTTTCCCCCTTTAAGGGAAAAAGAAGAATTGGGAAAAATTGCACAGACATCCAAGGCACTCCAGCTTACCTCATGCTCACTTTTCACATCATCTTCTGTAGGTACTGCCCCAAAAACTTGTGATTGTTTGTGCAGGTCGAGGGGTTAATGCGTAGCAAACAATTACAAGGTTTTATCTTCAGCAACCACAGCAAGTGATTTTTTTTTTTGGTTTGTTTTGGTTAATTAAATCACTTGCCGTGAGCGAACTAGTTATTAAATTTATATTATAAAAGAAAAACTTGAAAAGGCTTGGTTTCATTCTTACAGTCAGATTTGAAACTCAGATTCAACAACCTGCTTTTTTTGTACCTGCTGCTGGTCAGAAGACAGGGGAAACTTTCCTTCCCTTTGGACAGGGTAGGGGCAGAAAAAGTAAACAAATTCTGAAGGAAGTAGCTAGTTATTAATAACTGTATACTGTGTGGGTGTACTGTGAAATAAGTTTACATGCTTGTCTTTCTTTCTGAGTGGCTACAGTCTGATGTGGGGAAATGGGAAGGGAGTACCGTGGACAGGATTGGACAACAACAAAGGCCAAAAAAAAGGAGAGATTTTAAATATTGCTCTTATAAACTTACAGGGAAGTTGCAAGATAAGACGAGTAACAGTCAGTCAGGAGAGGTTACCATATCCATTTTGCTTGCATGCATTTTTGAAGGGAAAAGTCTGAAACTCAAATGTGTACATTGTCTCTGAATGCTGTAACTGCTGTCAGTGACGTCACTCAATAGTAGATGTACATTACTCTCTTATAAATTTTGAAAAATGCTAGAAATCAAGTTTGGTGTTGGCATACAAAAGTTACAATGCATTTTCTGAAGGGCAGGAAGTCTGAACCTCAAATGTCTGTCTTATTTAGTGACACCACAATAATGCTGGTAGGACAGAGTTCAAAAATAGGGACAGAATTTAAATAGTGCTCTTATAAACTTAGACATCTGCTAGAATAATAGGTTTTGTGTTAGTATGCATTTTCTGAAGGATAGAAAGGCTGAAATTCAAATGTCTGTCATTATTCAGAGACTTTGCAATAATTGTAGTGTGGAATAAAGGCCAAAATATAAGGGCACATTTTAAATATTGCTCTTATAAACTTCGAAAGGTGCTAGCCTGCTAGAATAACAGGTTCTGTGTTAGCATGCATTTTCTGAAGGACACATCTATCTTTATTTAGTGACTTCAATAACCAGTGCTTTAAAGTAAAACCACAATTTGTATGAGAAAAAATGAAAAATAAGAGGCAAAGATCTGGACAGGTGAGAGATCTGGTGGACTCACTGGACTGGTAGATGTATCAGATTAAAATGTAATGCAAATCAAATGCATAAATGTAGTTTGGCTTACTGGCTTAATGGCTTTTTTACACAATTACTTTTTTTGAGAAATAGGTGGTGTAGAATTGCATTTAATATGCAATGGCAATGATTAGAAAGAAATTAAGAACTATAATATGGACTTCTTTACTTCAGAAAAATGTCTTTTAATTCACATTCTCTTATTCTGTCAGTAACTAACATTAACACAGTACTAATATTTAAATTGTTCCTGCATAGTCCCTGCCTGATCATTATTTCTGGACTTGTTTACCTATAAATAAATCTAGACAAGAATCTGGCTATCAGTTGTATAGTGGACAGGACTGGCGGTGGAGTGGTGGATGTGTCTGAAGTTAAAATGTAATATATAAATGCAGTTTGAATAAAACAAAAACACTAAAGTGGACTAATAGACCACCACGAAGAGATACTTAAGCATAACAGAGTTATCACTTTCGTCAGGTAGACTTCATCAGAATATAAACAGTTTAATATATCAAATGCTTATGTACAAATTTTAAATTCTTAAAAAACAATCACATTAAAATCACAATTATTCAATGAATCAATGAAACAATCAGTAAGAAAAACAGAAGTCAACCCTTTCTTATATGGCCAATTTTCTATGTTTAAAAATATTTAATGTTTATCATGTTGTTTAGACTGGGGGGGTAGTCTGCTGCCAACCTAATCTGCTAATCTGTTTCTTTT